>NC_066879.1:27890567-28002912 GCF_022985175.1 Labeo rohita | reverse complement strand
TTAAATAATATATATATAATTTTTTTAAATGTAAAAAATAATAATATATACAGTGTTTAATAATGACTGATTATGAAATATCAGATTTTATCAAATGTATCATTCTAGAGTCACATAGTTTGTAATATGCGCTTGGTTTGTATTCATGTAGTCCATATACTGTATGTTATTGCTTTTGGTCATAAAAAGCAGCAGTGGTAATGGAGATGCAAATCTAAAATAGCTAGCTTTGTTTCATTTGAAAACTCCTAAAACCACAAGCTCCCATAATGCCTTTCACTTTTCGAGCATTCCCTCAACATGTGTTCTCTATCCTGAGTCAGAGTAAAACATTTTCAGCCATATTAGCTTAGAATCACAGAGCAGCTGAGGTGTGCACTTGCAAACACCGAGATGTTTATTTTCTTAAATTAAAATGGGAATAGACGCTTAACCCAAATAGTTCCCTATCTCTCTGTCCTCGTCCTGTTATATTGTTATTATTATTGTGGCCTTAATAGGGGCCAGATGGCTAATATTAGATGTAATCTGTTGAAATAGTTTTGTTTATGTAATTCTATTATTCCAGGCAGTTGTTTCCAATTAGGATGTTTGAAAGTTTTAATTGAATTAAATTGCAGATTTCTATATTTAATGGAATGGTATAGAAAAACAGTGCAGGATTGTGCCATGTGTGTCGTGATGTAGTTGAGTGTGTAATTGGACTCTGCTAGGTGCCTATGTTTCATTGAGCATCTACACTCTGTCTGGAAGATGTGTTAATCTGTTTGGTATTGTATTCAACAAGCTGACCGATTCCCTATTGTTGTAAGATATTGTACTTTGTGTACATAAAAGCAGGAAAGAGAAATAAGAGTGTGTAGTTAAGATTTTAAATAATATATTTACAGTTTTTCTGAATTGCTAAAACACATTTTTTTGAAACCATCACTCATTTTCTCAGAACCGTAAACACAAATCCAAATGTTCAAACTAAATTTACTGAACCCCTGACTCTTCTGGCAAAATCAAACAATCACTTCAAAACCATTTCACCTGTACTCAAATTCAAACAAATCTTTCAGGTCATTCACACATTAGTCAATACTATACACACTACAGACCATTCATTAGACACTACATCAAAAAAATGGAGAACACAGTGCTCAGTGCATGTAGTTACCAAAAAAAATGTTTACTGTACATACACACACTGAAAAAATATATCTATGTGTGTGCATTTTTCCTTTTTTTTTTTTGTATATTTACCATTGTAGATATATATATTGACAGATGCACCCATGCCTTCTGTGCACTTCATGCTGGCTTATATTTTGTATTTTTTAAAATATTAGGAACAAGTGTGAAGAATTTTGAATTATTGTGTTTAAACGATGACAGCCGTGTTACAGTTGTGCTTAACTTTTGCTCTCTTGTGTTTAGGGTTTTGTATCACAAGTTTATCACAGAGCAAATTGTGTCTTAGTGAGTGAGAATGTTTTGCAAAAAGTGTGCATGAGATTTGCAAACAATGTCTAAACTGCGTAAACTTGTTTAAGGTTTTGCAAAAAGAGTGATTTTTTTGACAAATTGGTTTAGGCTATTGAGAATTTGGTTTAGAGAATGGGGTTTAGTGTTTTAGCAACTGTGAAAAACTGTAGTAAGGATAGATAAAAAATAAAGTAATTATATTTAATAGGGATGTATTGAAATTTTGGCCTGTGCTCTGCTCATATGCTCTGATAATAATGGCTTTGTAGGACTAAACATTATTTGGATAATTCACTCAATCCATTCAAAAAATCCACTCAATCTGTTTCTGTTGCATAATACTGAATAAAAATAATATATTGATATTTAATATATATAATATATTTTCTGTCCAACTTGCTTGCATTTTTTTGTTGTTGTTTTTGTTTTTGAATTCAGTATAATTAAAATTAATTCATTAAGTTAAATTAATAAATCTTATAAAATTATTTTCTATTATTTAATAAAATAATAAATAATTATTAAAAAGCAGTTCCAGTTTTTTGGCCAAGTGCATCCAGAATTTTCGATTTCACATCCCTAATATTTAATAGTTATAATAATGGTTTTAGTATAATTTAAATTATTTTATATTGAATTAATGTACATTTATTTATTTGTTTATTTATTTATATTTAAATAACTGTACATATTTCCTACTGCACATTAAACGTTATTGTTTCTTTTTTTTAATAAATATAAATATTGCAAAATAAAATTTCATGGCAATAAGGAGGTATTTATATGCTTTCTGTCAAAGTTTTCACATATCAAAACAGTAAACGTTTAATTAAGCTTTATTTTTATTCCTGTTTCAATTCTTGTTTTATTTATTTATTTATTTTTTTTTTCTGAGCAAAAAATATAGACTGTAATACACCCACTAAAATGTCATTCAGTCAACAATAGTTCATATAACAAAAAAACCTTGTCAAGCATATTTAGAACCAGAATCATTAAATGTCATTAAAGACCAAAGATCATTTAAAAGGATTAATATGATCACTTTTTTATTTATTTTGATAAGTACAGGTGAGAATAAGTATGTTGTTTCATTTTTAAATAAATATATCTGTTACACTGAATGATGATGGAACATTATTTCAACCATATTTAAACAAAATTTATTTGAAACATTAAAGTAGACAATTTAGTTGCATGTAATATACATTTGTGATATAATTTGATGCAAATCCTATCATATATGATGATTTGAATATGTTTTGCAGTGTAACCATCATATGTAGTAGTGTTTACCACTCTGTCCACCAGAGGCACACAATGACAGGTGCAATAGACCACCAGTCAAATATGTCTTTACTAGTTTAGCTTTTAACCACTTAAAATTGCACAATCATCAGCTTTCTGTTTTATGCTAACATCACACAGATCAGTTTACTTCAAAGTTAAAGAATTAAGTCAGCAAAACAACTGCTTCCACCATCTTCTCTCTCTCTTTTTTTTTTTCGACAGTCTGCACATTCTTTTCAGTGCAGCTCATACTGGGGTTGGCTTCTGGTCGTTTGCACAATAAAGGAATTGACAGTACACAGAGGGAAAACCAGGGGCCTTTGGCCTGAGGAGGGGAGAGGAGGAGCCTGCGGGTTGCTTTGACAGCAGCCAAGCGAATATTGAAAAGTAACTTTGTTGTTGGTAATGTTCATCCCTGTTTGTTTTGGACTTCACAGGGAAAGCAAGAAATTCGCAGTGAGTTGCCAGGTTACTGTCAGAGGGAAACATGGTATCAGGTACTGGTTATAGCTCAGCGAGATTGTTTACAAAGGCAGCGACCTGTCAGATGTCCTAGAGAAAATGAGAGCACGTTAGACAGCATTCCATAGGAAAAGAAAGTGGGGAGAAAAAACAATATAGGAAGGAATAACAAGTATCCCCATTGCGGGCATGGAAATGACTCGCATTGCATAAACACATGTGGAGATCTTTGCGAGAAGCTGAATGCTGTGCAGTAATTTGTTTTCTCACTCTGGTAACTTTAATATGGATGATTTAACGCTTAAATGCAATCAGTGTTAAAACGTTCCCAAAAATCCTCATGCAGTCATAACAAGTTTGGGGGCTGTTTATAGAGAGAGGCACAATGCGGAAGACAGATGTGGAAAACTTGCGCCCACCAGACAAGGGCCTCCTTCAGTTCTCTGCTGTGCTCTTTTTCAAGATGGAGGGCTTAAGTTACAGAACTAACTTCCTGGATTACATCAAACAGAGCCTTTCCCTCCTCCCGATGCTTTACCCTCCTCTTCTCTTCTCTTCTCTTCTCTTCTCTTCTCTTCTCTTCTCTTCTCTTCTCTTCTCTTCTCTTCTCTTCTCTTCTCTTCTCTTCTCTTCTCTTCCCTTCTCACCATTTTGTGTCTTGTCTCTTATCAACTCACCTGTTCTTTTCTCATCTGTTCTCTTCTTGTCTGATCTGGTAATTTTTTTTGTCTTGTCTTATCTATTCTCGTCTGTTCTCTTTGTGTTTGTTCTCATATAGCTAGTCTCTTTTCTTCTCATCTATTCTAACCCTAATCCTATATCTAGACATCTTGTCTCATCTAGTCTATTATCATTTCTTTTAGTCTCTTGTCTTTGTCTTTTTCTCACCTCTTCTCTTTTTGTCTCATCTGTTCTCTTCTCGTCATCTTTCGTCTGTTCTCTTTTCTTCTTGCCTGGTTCTTGTCTTGTCTGGTCTCTTCTGATGGAAACAGCTTATGAGATGAGACAAGAAGTGCGCATCCTGAGCAAGATCTAGTTCACGGACCAAAAGCATGTGTAAACTTGTTTGAGATCGGGACATATTAACCATAGGCAAATTTTTCATTTCCAGTAATGGACGTTAGAAAGTTCAGGAATGAATGATATATTCTTTGTTTCGTCTCTTCTCACCTATTCTTTTTGTCTCATCTGTTCTTTCACATCTTCTTTAATCTGTTCTCTTTTTTTCTCATCTGGTTCTTGCCTCGTCTGGTTTTGTCTGGTCTCTTCTCTTCTTGTTTTGTGGTTTTTGACTTGTTCAAAGAAGAGTCAATGCGAACAATGGGAGATGCAAATGCACCTCCATGCGCATCAAAAAAGTCACATGACTTTGTGATATGGGGCGGAATAACCTGACTAGCCAGCGGACCGATCGTGAAATGCCTGAGCAAGGTCTGTCAGTATTTCTATATACTTGCCTCCCAGAACTGTCTTACACGACTGTGTTCCCAATCAGCAGGCATCCACCTCCAAAAAGCAATTGACTACATTTATTTGTATGCTCACTCTGAGGCGCAAGTAATTGTTATACATGAAAATGATTATTCGCAATTGTTTTATGTGATATTCCAATTTTCCGCAACTTTGCATGGAAACACAGGTATATATTTTCATCTGTTTTCATCTCTTCTATTCTTTTTTGTTCTCATTTCTTCTTGTCTCTTTTTCTTCTTGTCTCTTCTCTTCCCTTCTAAACATTTTTTGTCTTTTCTCTTATCGTCTCATCTGTTTTCCTCTTACGTGGTCTAGTCCCATCTGTTCTCATCTCATCTGGTCTGGTCTTTTCTTGTTGTGTCTCATTTGTTCTCATTTGTTCTCATCTAGTCTCTTTTCTTCTCATCACTTATTTTCTATTCTCATTTTTTCTTCTTTTCTTGTCTTGTTTTTCTTCATTTCATCTCTTTTCACGTATTTCTTTTTTTTTATTCTTATCTGGTTCTTGTCTTGTCTGGTCTGGTCTCTTCTCTTCTTGTCTCATTTCATAAGCTATGTTTCCATCACTGTTTTTATGCGCATTTTCCAATATCGCATCAGAAACGTGTGATGGGAAACGCCAAATAAAAAAAAAAGTTATTTTGCTTGTTTGAGGTGGTTTTGACTTGTGCGGAAAAGAGTTAATGCGAATAATGGGAGATGGAAATGTATTTGATGAATAAATTCTTCCATGCGCATCAAAAAAGTCATTTGACTTTGTGCTATGGGATGCCATAACTTAACTAACCAGCAGACCGATATTGTTGCACAGCATCTGAAATGTTGGTCATTCTTTAATGCCTGTCGTCAAAGTATTTCTGTATAATTGTCTCCCAGAACTGCCTTACACGACTGCATTCCCAAACAGCAGGCATCCACCTCCGAAAAGCAATGGCTGCATTTATTGTTTCGTCTGCTCTCTCTTAGGCGCAAGTAATTTATTATACATGAAAATTACATTCAGTGGCTTCACCTGCTTTTCTTAGTGATATTTAATGCCAGTTTATCAGGAAGCGACAATTTTGTTCTCTTTGACTCGTTTGACGGAAACAGTGCTTATTTGCAAATGTTTTATGCAATATTCCAATTTTGTGCATAAGTTAAATTCATATATAGTTGCAAACCGAGCTATATAATCTCATCTGTTTTTATCTCTTCTATTCTTGCCTGTTCTCATTTCTTCTCATCTCTTGTTCTTCTTGCCTTCTCCTCTCTTCTGTTGTCTTCTCTTGTCTTTTTTCATCTGTTGTCTTCTCATCCTGTCTCTTCTTCTCATGTTGTCTGCTTTTTTTATCTCTTTGCTCATTTCCTTTCTCATTTTCTCTAGTCTTGCCTTCCTCTTTTCTCCTCTTTTTGTCTCCCCTCCCCTCATCTCTTCTTTTCACTTCTCATCTACTGTCTACTCATATTTCTCTTATTGTCTCTTGGTCAGCTTGTCTCACCTTCACTTCTCTCATTTTCTCCCAATTTCTGTGCACCACATGTGTTTAGGGCACATGGCTGCAGGCCACACACCACCCACCTTTATATGAAAAGCACAGTGACAGAAACTCAGAGACTCTGTCAGGTTTGTAAAGCGTCATGACCCCGGCCCACACAGGAGAGAGAGAGTTCTGTATGTGGAGGAGAGGCGAGAGGGTCATGGGACGAGACTGTGAAAGTCAAAGCGTCGCTACGATCCGCTCAAGCATGAAGAGAGCTGATCCCAGTCTTAGGGGAGAGAAGTGGATGCTATGGGTCGGGGGGCAACAAGGGGTCCTGCTCAGGAAGGGATGTGGCATGTTATCTGGCCAAAAATATGCAGCTGTATTTACCACCTCTGTTTGTTGTTCCCGTAGAAAGCTCCAGGATGGGAATTTTCTGTGTCACTGCCTCAAAGGATTTTGGCTGAGGCTTTGTTGATCCTGTGTTGTCATAGAAAGGGGGAATAAGATTTAGGCATTAGCCATGTCAGGCAGGATTTAACACTCTGGTCCCCAGACCTCTCACCATTTAGGCAACTCTTCCCTAAGCGCTTAGCCCTCCGCGGCCTGCCCGGCGGCCCGTCGGGTGGAGAGAGACGGGCTTGATTCTCTCACACGCGCGTTTCCGCTTTTCCGGAATCCATCCAATGGAAAAATAAGGTTCGAGCCACTTGATTTTGTGTCATGCTTCCTGGAGCATGCCAACTTTCAATTACAGCACCTCCAGTCCACCTTGCACTTTGGCCATGGCTATCTGACAGCTCCCCTGCTGTTGTTTGTGGCTGGTGGCCAACTGATTCCCAGCGCATTATGTTTCTCCGACCAACTGAGAGATAGTTGGTTGTTTTCCATTAGGCTATAAGTTATCACTATCTGATGGGGCACTCTAACCTTGACAGACGCCTGGCTGAATCGCAGCACGAAGATGAACAACAATGTTGTGCTTCAGAGTTCATCACCTCGACATGGGACTTCTTTGTCACAAGAAGTTGCTGATGTTCTGTTAGTGTTTTACAGTATACTGTATGTATATATGAAGAGTTTGGTTCCAAAACGCGATAAACGCCATTTAAAAAAAAAAAAACTGAGTTCCTGCCAAAATCAGTATTGTATCTGGTCAGTGTTGAAAAGTCCATTTTTAATTTTACGCAAAATGTGATGTCCGCCATCCAAACTGCGACAAACGCCAGTCTCACTTCTCTGCATAATGTGATACATCCGCTCAACCAATCACAACGCACCATTCTACGCCTTGTAAACAGTAAAGGCGGCTCTTTGAATACACCCAGCATCCTATGAAAAAAATATTTAGGAGCACCAGTGAAACTGACCCGATCAGCATATTTGTGTTTCCGCTGAGAGGAGCTTTAAAGGTTTCTATGTGTTTTTGCAATGTTAAGTAATGTATCACCGACATATCTGATGAAACCCTTCATAAACAAAGTGTAGAGAGATTGTAAATAAGAGATTTATTGTGCAGTGTAGAGAGCTTCGTTGATTATAATGGAACTTTGTGAGAATGCGATTAACTAAGATAAGATAAGACAGTTTTTAATGATTTTTGAGGAAGTTTGTAAATAAGATATTGATTTAAAACAACAGTTAAATAAACAAGAAGTTAATATTAAGTTACTTACATTGTCTGACTATTACACTATTGCCTGATTTTGCTCTATTTCGACATCAAAAATAGTTTGAAACGAGTCACTGAGCCGCTGCGCATCTCCATTCAAACACAGCAGTGTTTCATTTATGAATGAACATGCATTTTAAACGAATCTAGTGAGTCAGTGATTCAGTTTCCCATTCATAAAAACTTGCTTTATTCCTGAATGAATCAGTCATTTGAATGAATCAAATGAATGATATGATTCAGTAATTAAATCAGTGGCACCAACTACTGGCAGTTTTAGTTTCATTTTTAAAGTATCTTTTCAGTTTTTTAAATCATTTAATGTTTCTGTATTCAAAATGTTATATTTAAAACATTAATCTGAACATGAATTTATATATTTGATTGCACTCATGCCTCCTCTGAGCCTCATTAAACAAATAAAAATACACCTACAAGGTGTACTTATTCTTATTCTACTTGTTCTTATTCTGTTGTTTTAATTGGAAGTTTTAAAAAGCTTTAAATACATATATTATATAAAAAAATTGAAAAATAATATACTTAAAGTTACAGGTAAAAACAAAATCCCCTTTTAATTCACTTTAAGGAGTCAAATATCACCTCATAATGGGAAGGCTAATTTTTTATCAGATTTTTGGATTATTGATTAGAAGGTGCTCCTGAAATTTTGACTGTGCTCCTAAATTTCTTTAAGCGCAGAGCCCTGATGGATTTATTGCATTTTGAGGGAAAAATAATCAGTTTTTATAGTAAATCTTTGAAAATCTAGATTTGAATTTTTAATGTTACTATAACCTAAAGATGCTATGTGAAAGTTTGAATCAGAAAATAGTGGTTTTCATCTTGCCACTTTCTTGGTAAAGAAAACACATTTTTATTCAAATTAATCAAAAAATTGATAGCGTTTTGGAACCAAACTCTTCATATACACTTGCGGTCAAAAGTTTACATACACCTTGCAGAATCTGCAAAATGTTAATTATTTTACCAAAATAAGAGGGATCATACAAAATGCATGTTGACCTGAATAAGATATTTCACATAAAAGACATTTACATATAGTTCACAATACAAAATAATAGCTGAATAAAAAAAAAGGACCCCGTTCAAAAGTTTACGTACACTTGATTCTTAATACTGTGTTGTTACCTGAATGACTCACAGCTGTTTTTCTGTTTGTTTGTTTGTTGGTTTTTCTGTTTAGTGATAGTTGTTCATGAGTCCCTTGTTTGTCCTGAACATTTGAACTTCCCACTGTTTTCCAGAAAAATCCTTCAGGTCCCACAAATTCTTTGGTTTTTCAGCATTTTTGTGTATTTCAACCCTTTCCAACAATGACTGTGATTTTGAGAGCCATCTTTTCACACTGAAGACAACTGAGGGACTCATATGCAACTATTACAGGAAGTTCAAACGCTCACTGATGCTTCAGAAGGCAACACGATGCATTAAGAGCTGGAATGAAGATTTCTTATTTTGCCTAAATATAATTTTTTTTTATTTAGTACTGCCCTTCAGAAGCTACAGAAGATATTTTTCAGATGTTTCCCATAAGACAAAATAATGTAAATATACCCTGATCTTCAAATTCAATTTTTTTTTTCAAATTGTCAACTATTAAATTCTCTAGTGGACTACATGTAAATGTCTTTTATGGGAAATATCTTATTCAGGTCAGTACAAAATAAAAATAACATGCATTTTGTATGATCCCTCTTATTTTGGTGAAATAATTAACATTGCAGATTCTGCAAGGTGTATGTAAACATTCAACCTCAACTGTACATGCATGTTGTCAGAAGATGCTTGAAAATGCTAATCGAGGCTTGTGTTAGTTCATAATGGGAAGAGGAAAAATGCTAATGCCTTTTTTATTTTGTGTAACTTTATTTACTAGTACACGGGGACTAAATTTAATCCTAAATCAGCACTCATGCTTTTAAACTGATTATGTGTTCATGAGAGACTTGATTTGATCTCTCTGTATTAAGCTTGTGTTAAGCCATTATGGTGTTTGATTAAGATTTGATGTAGTCCCATATCTCATGATTACTTCTGAAAGTCTGGGGACACCAGAATCATGTAAAAGAAGGACCTTCTGTGATTTTCTAGAAATATGAAAAGAAAAATAGGAAAGAAAAAGCTAAAAAGACACACTGTGCACTGTTGGTTATTATATATTTTTTGCTTTGAGTCATTAGGTTGTCATATTTATTAAAGCCTGATTCTGTTTCTGCTTCTGGTAAAAACTAAACAGGTAAATGTGGGGTAATAAAATAAATAAAGTAACATTTTAAGATGTAAAGTCACATTGTGACATTAGAAATAAAATCACAATTACTGTCTTTTTACCTAAATCAGAATTTTTTTTTTTAATTATTATTTTCATATATTTGTATTCAGCAAAGATGCATTCAAGCGATCAAAAAGTGCCAGTAAAGACTTTTACATTATTAAAAATTCTATTTAAACAAATGCTTTGCTTTGAAACTTTATATTCATTTTAAAATAATTTAAAAAAAAAATCCTCTAGTGTATGATTTCCAAAATTATTAAGCAGCTGTTTACAACATTGATAGTAAATATTCATTCATTCATTCATTCATTCATTCTTTCAATTTGAAGCAGCAAATAAGCATATTAGAATGATTTCCGAAGGATCATGTAGTAATGGCTGCTGAAAATTCAGCTGGAATAAATTACTTTTTAAAATATAATAAAATAGATTATATTTATTTTAAAATGTAATAACATTTCCCAATGTTACTGTTTTTACTGCAGACTTGGTGAACATAAGTGACTTCCTTTAAAAATGTTAAAAATACAGTAATGTACAAATTATCACACTGCATGACTCTTTTGAATATTACTACAGATGACTATGTAGCAAAATAATATTTAGCATATGTACATCTATTGTAATGTCTTCCAGAGAAGGCTGGGCTGTCACAGTTCTCTCAAGGTTTTTTTTTCTTCTACACAGTTGTCTTTGGTTTGCTCACTAGGGTCTTTGAGAGATTTGAGATTGAGAGTTTACTGTATAGCTTCTTTCAAACAATATGTATTGTGAAAAATGCTATTTGCCATACATAAATGTAATATATGTAAATATGAAATCTCTATATATGAAATATATTGTCATATGCAGTAAAAACATACAATACATACATTTTTGGTCTTAATATTTGTATTGTGTGATAACAATTTTATGTATAGCTATTACGTATTGTGAATAAGTCAAGGCTGAAGGGGTTGCAGGCACTTCATGCTTCATGCTGTGCCTAACAACGCCCTCCAGCCTTGACTTATTCACAGTACAGAACATCCTCTTGTACCTTTTATCACTTACATAGGTAACACACATGGCAACTCTAGATATAGAGCAGTATATGTCATGTATTATATGTCTGTTTATATAGACATGCACAGTGATTGACAGAATGAAACAAACTCATCTCAAACTTTCATTTAAAACTCTTCATCCTACTTTGAGCTTCATTGTATTCTCCTGAAGCTTTTCACCATGAAAGCACCACCTGAAAACAACCAACTGTTGAAGTTCCTTTTAGTCCAAGGTTATTAGCAGTTTCTGACTGAAGTTTTCCTTCAATCATTGGGAACTAAGAGTACTGATAAAAAGCTATTGATTAGTGATGTCCAGGTTATGTGGTTAACAAAAGAGAACCTGTTCCATATGGAAGAGTCCTTTTGTTTATGTGTAAGACCAGAATACACACTCAGAATAGTGTCTTTGGCAAGTTCTGAAGGAGTTAAGTTGGGGGAGGTTGGTGTTTGAGGACGCAGTGGGGCGTTTCTGTGCTGTCCGTTTCCCCCTCACGGCCCTGATTCTGCCTGGAAAGCTCTGCAGGGCCCTTGCTTGGGTCACCTGCAAAGGATTAGACTGGTGAACAGTTGTTGTTTGAGGAGCGTCTGGGCACGTCAGGGGTACAGGAAAAGGGAGGATCGGAACAGGGGAGTGGCCCGGTGAGTCGTCTCGCCTCCAGATGCCCAGACCTCACCCCTGCAGGGAACAGCACACCAGGGGACAGCAAACAAAACAATCAGCCTCTCCACCAACACTTTTGATTGTGACAAGGCATATGAATTCATGGATGATTTTTTTCTTTTTTTATTTATATCCTATATTTGTTTTTCACGTTTTGTTATGTTGCAGCCTTATGTTAAACTGCTGTAAACTATTTTTTTTCCACACTCCATAGACCATAATGACAAAGCACAAAATAGAGCTGGCCTCCTGGCCAAACTTAGCAACTGATGAAGAAGAGCCTTGGTTAGACTGGTGACCAAGCAGCTGATGGTCACTCTAGTTGAGATCCATGATCATATCACTGCAACACTCCACCAATCCGATCTTTATGGTGGTGTGGCTAAACTCAATCCCCTCCTTAGTGAAGACACATGAAAACACACTTGGAATTTGCAACAAAGCACCTGGAGAACTCTCAGACTGTGAGAAACAAGATTCTCTGCTCTGATGAACGTCAATTCCAAGCATCATGTATGGAGAAAACCAGGCACCGCTTATCACCTACACAATAGCATCACAACAGTAAAGCTGCTGCGGGGCTGTTTTTCAGCAGCAGAGACTGAAGGACTTGTCAGAGTAGAAGGAAGGCTCAATCGTAATTATGTTTCACTATGTTACTGTTTTACTCTATTTTTGATCAAATAAATACAGCCTTGGTGAGCATGAGACTTAAAAAAAATTACCAACCCTTAACTTTTAAATGGTAGTGTTAACATATATAATTAAATATACTGTATAAGTACATAAACAGAGCAACGTTTTGACAGAATTCGTTTTTGTCTGAAATATTTCTCAAGGAATGTTGGCTCGGGACTGACTGTTTAACTCATTAATCCAGATTAATAAAAGAGAAGAAAAGGAAGAAAAACAGAAGAAACAAAGAGCGTATCCCTAAGCACAAGTGTCAGAAACCTCTGGAGGCAACACAAGATTGAATATTCTGCAGCTTCTGTACTCTGTGCCAGAGAGGGGTGCGCACAAAGCGCGCAGAGAGCCGCATCACTACACCCGCCTCTGTCAATAATGACAAGACAGCATTCATTGATATTCTCATGGAAAAATAATGTGTTAATAAGGACCCTCTCAGAAGATTACCCAACCTCGCCCCTCTAATCAGCCTCTTTGTAAAGGTCCATAAATCACCAAACTAATAGCGCGGCGGATATTAATAACTCAAATTATGATTTATATCTTTGTTGTCGTCTGTGAAAGGATCCTTCACCTCCTTACATTTTCAATCAATATCATCAAAATGCTAACGAGCGAATGGCTGTAATTACCTTCATGGGGGGACAACACTAATTTAGTTCTCTCTCTTTTTTCTGAAATGCTATGAAGGAGACATGTGAGTACTGCCTACCTGTTGCTCAAACAAAACAGGTAACGTGTTAGTCCATGAAGAAGATATTAGCCATGATATTAACTGTCAAACCAGGGTCATCCTACTTTTTGCTTCTCAACATCGTTGATGCAAATAAGACATCAGTCAAAAATAAACAACTGCACAGTGACTATAACAGGAATTAACTATTACAATAGATTACAAGGTGGAAGTTTGGTATGACTGTACTTGACTTACCAGTCTGTTGCACTTTACAATGGTTTAATTAGTTAACATTAGTTAATGTATTAGGTATCATGAAATAACAATGAACAATACATGAAAAAAGACAACCCAGTAACTTTGTTTTGGTAAGCCTTTCTCTGCAAGCATGTGAAAAAACAAGGAGCTTAGATTTCGCTCCCCCTGTGACGTAGAAAGGGGATCTTATTATAATATTACCGCCTCTTAACCTGCATGTTTCAACCCATGGCGGCGCCATTTTGTTTTTTGCAAGTTCTAACACCATGGTAAAAGTTGAAGCAAAAGATGCCAACTGTTCAGTCTTTGGCTGCACAGGTGAGCACAGACGAGTCCCAGTCTCAGAGGAGACAAGAGAGCAGTGGATTTATTGATTTATTTACTGTATATTATGCTGTTACCACACAGATCTAATATAAAAATGTAATTTCTTTTCCATCTGTTTATCTTCACAGACATAACTCTTTTTGTAACTCCTGTTTGTTTTTAACGCTTGCTTGTATTTGACAGTTTAAGCACAATAAGACATGAAATAGAACTTAGTTTAGTACTCACATGCTGTGTGACAGCCACTTTCTGTGCACATGCTTCCGATGTGTGTGCTCAGAAAAAAAGTATATCAGAAGTTTAAACTGGCTTTAAAACACATGGTTTCAGTGCGATAATCAAAACCAAACAGATGTTTTTGTAGCAGAGTATTTGACGAACAAATTGTAAAGGCACAGCTCTATTCTGGAAAAGGGGGAGGGAAGCAGCAGCTCATTTGCATTTAAAGAAACATGCACAAAAACAGCTTGTTTCGGCTTCCATTCAAAACAGGCATTTTTAAAATGATATAATAAATGATCGGATGGGTATTTTGAGGTGACACTTCACAGAAACATTCTGGTGACACCTGAGACATATATTACATCTTGTAAAAGGGGGGATAATAGGTCACCTTTAAATAGTTTTAGTGTTTCTAACATGTCTTTTTGTGATGGACTGTGGCATTGCATAGGTGACCTTTATTTCCTTTGATAAGGGGTTTTAATGAACTTTTGCTTTGAAATCTGCATACATGTACGTAATAAAATATTCATATATGACTATTTAAATGCACACTACCAATTAAAAGTTTGGGGGTGGTAATATATATATATATATATATATATATATATATATAAACAAACAACAAAAAAAAACCCTTTCTTATTACTATCAATGTTAAAAAAAGTTGTGCTGCTTAATGTTTTTTGTGGACACCATGATACTCAGTTTAGAATGTGTTGTAGTATTGTTTTATAGAATTGTCAAATTAATACTTTATTTATTTATTTATTTTAGTAACACCAGACTATGTTGCATCCACCTTTCATTAAAATGATAGCAATTATATTTATATATATTTTTTTATAGTCTTATATTCAGTCATTTTTCTACCCAGAAGCTTTTCTGAGGTCCTCATTTATTGTAACTGTATGGAAAACAGTGACTAGTACATTCCTAAAAATATGTTCTTTTGTGTTCCACATAAGAAAGACAGTCCGAAAGGTTTGAAACAACATAAGGATGAGTAAATGATGACAGAATGTTCATTTTTGGATGAACTGTTTCTTTAAGAGATTATGAGCCTTTTCACATACAGGTGAGAGTAATGCATGCTTGTTTTTTAAGCGTCTCCATTCTCTTAATATCAGTGAAATGGTTGATTTCTTATTTAGCACAAGTCACTGTGTGAGACAGAGGTTTAGGGGCTCACCTCATTCGACAATGCGGTGATTCAGATCTCGGGCCAGGACTTTTTCTGTGGCCAGCGTGATGTCAGCCTCAAGCTTTTGTCAAATTCTGATAAGACCACTAACACAATGGGATCTTCTGGAAGGCTGCTTGAATGATAACCCATAACAAAAAGGAACGGAGGAAGAAGGGAGTATGGCAGCTTAATGAAAACTTTCCCCGCACTGGGATTTCAAGGCTTTTTCTGAGGTGACTGAGGTTATCGGTCTTGTTTTTAGCCGCGTGAGCTGCCCAGCAAAGCAATCACACAAACAAATTAATTAGTCTCCCAACAATAGAGCCTTGATAAATTGAACCACTTGCATCTCATAGACTGTCGTTCCATGTTCCCTTTTTTAATCTCTGTCTTTTCAACGCAGACTTGAGAGTGCTGTTTACATTTAGTCTTTGTAACGAGACATTGCACATCGGTTTGCAATAAACAGCTAATTATCATATCTCTGGCTACAGCTTAATTATATTTGCATAAAACTTCTTTGTCTAGCTGTCTCAACAGAGCCTGTGTTACCTTGTCTTTTCATTGCTCAGTTATTATTTACATGCCTGAAATATGCTCAGATTTACACATCTTTTTTTTTCTCCCCTCCTCGTCTTGCCTTAGGTTGCCCCTAAAAGAAAATGTGAAGGTCGGGGAATGTTTCTCTCTTATTTTCATTTTCAGCCAACTATGCTGGTTTAGAGATATGTGCAAAGTTGCTGTTTTCACTCATGCATGTTCAGTGATTCATTTTAATTATTCTTTTTTTTTTTCTATTTAACAAGAAGTCACATAATTATCAGTGTCTTCGTTTTTTTAAACACGAGTGCTTTGCATGAGCACACGGCATGGGAAATTAGTAAAAGAAGGCATTAAAAAGGACAAAAAAAATGCATTCAGCTTCGGAAATGTATTTACAAATTATTTTCTCAGTGCTTTGGCTCAGGGCAAAAGAGACTGTGTCTTCATTCAATTATCAACTTTAAGCGGAGTGCAGTCATTAAAGCAAGCTCATTAAAGGTACAACCCACACGATTTAACCCCTGACTGCCTGTTTGCTACATTACTTCTCACATGCACTCCAAACCAAATGCATGGAGTAGAAGAGAATTTGATTTAAGTGGGTAAGATGCATAATCCAAGATGCTTAAAGGGATGGTTCACCCAAAAATGAAATTTCTGTCATTCATATTTGTTCACTCATGCTCATGTCATTCCAAACCTGTTTATCTTCATAACACAAATTAAAATATTTTTGATTAAATCAGAGAGCTTTCTGACCCTGCATAGACATTTTACTACCATGTTCAAGGCCCAGAAAAGTTGTAAGAACATTGTTAAAATATGTTCTGATGATAATGCTAATAATGATAATTCTTCTCTTCCATTGTCAGTCTTCAACGTGCGTTCTGTGCACGTTTTGTTTTCTTTGCGCCCATAAAGTACTCTTGTATCTTCATAAAATTACAGTTGAACCACTGATGTCACATGGACTATTTAATGAGGCCCTTACTACCTTTCTGGGCTTTGAACGTGTCAGTTGCATTGCTGTCTGTGCGGGGTCAGAAAGCTTTTGGATTTCATCAAAAATATCTTAATTTGTGTTCTGAAGATGACAGGTCTTACAGGTTTGGAATGACATGAGGATGAGTAATTAATGACAGAACTTTTAATTTTTGGGTGAACTATTCCTTTAATTATTTAACTGTTTAACCTAGCTGTTACGGAAGCAGACGGACAACTGAGGTAAGTGAAAGTAACAATGTTTATTTGCAGCAGAGCACAGATGATGAATGACGTGAAGGAAAAGGTGAGTATAACAGTACAGGTATGACAAGTTCTTGAATGGATTACTACGAGCTGATTGGAATATGTTTCCTCTGCAGGAACGATGGGAGGTGAGCTGGAGAACGGAGAGCACACACACACCGGTGGATGACAGC
Organism: Labeo rohita; assembly: GCF_022985175.1. Classification (NCBI taxonomy): domain Eukaryota; kingdom Metazoa; phylum Chordata; class Actinopteri; order Cypriniformes; family Cyprinidae; genus Labeo; species Labeo rohita. Next base: position 27,985,750 of record NC_066879.1, on the reverse strand, counting down.
TGTCGAACTTACGACACACACACCACTGACTGGATGACGCTGGACTTGACTGACTGGAATGAAACAGAGAGAAAGGTAAGTATCTTCAGGTAGGTAGAATTTTGTGAACTCAGGGAGAGCATCACAATGAGTCCGCTTCGTATGAACGAGCCCGGACAAGGAGAGGTGCGTGGTGTGTGCTTTGATTGTGTGTGGTGATTACGTGCAGGTGTGTGTAATTAGTATTCTGGTGACTGTGACTGTGACTGGCCAATCCGTGACACTAGCAAAATACACATAATGTTTTGTCAGGCGATTGCCACATATTTAGAAAAAACCTTAGAAAAGGCAAAAAAATGGGATGTCGCAAACTAGGCTTAAACACATAAGTGCACCAGCACAAGAAGCAGGAAGTATGTCATTCACTGGAATCACATAACAAACACAAAAACATCTTGTTTACCCAATGTCACATGTCAGTGTTTCAGCTTTCTTCAGCTTTTCTGTCTTCCGACTGCTCTGAATAAGGTTAAAAGAAGGTGGCCCAAGACTTCACATCCACCTCTCTTTTTTGAATGTACTTGTCAGCGAATTAAGGTAGATGGGAGCTAAAAGCAAAGGTGGAAAATGTATTTATGAACGTAATTTCTCTGAGTTGCATGCTGTGTGAGAGTAATTACTGCAGCCTCTATAGGCAGAGTTAAGGGGATTGACTGTAATCACAGGTATAATGAGACTCGTGGCAGAACTCTCTCACACAATATAAGGTCAAACATGTCGTCGTAGGCAGCCTTTCATTTTCTTTTGGAACTGTCAATGCTTTAATAGTTCCCTGACTGACATTAACAGAAAAAAGAGGGCCTTATTGCTCAAATCTATGATAACTCGAGAAGAATATGTGAAAGTGGAGCACTGTTCAGATGAGTGATTGGTGGGAGAAAGTCAAACGTTTTTATACTGACCCAGGCCCTCTGTCCAAATGTGTGAAACTAGTCTCAAATCACAATGAAAAGACAAGCTTTCTTACTGGCTTGTATTTAGCTACCATACATAGAGATATATGATATACTCATTGATTTTACTCTGATTTAAATAATTTCTCAAAGGCACGATGTTATGATGTGTAGAATTTCTCTGCAGAGAAACTATCTGAGACTTTGTTCTTGTTTTCCGAGAGAAGTCTGCAGGCTATAGAGAGAGCATTTGAAAGACGTGCTCTATGTTTTAATGTATTTACAGCCCTCATGATACCAGGTTTCAATAACCTTGCTGTAATGTCAGCTTAGATTGTTTGCTTCAAAGCTGCGACCTGCTGAGCAGAGGTAAACACAATAAACAGGCTTCTGTGCGTTATTCTAAGCACCCAGCAAGACCTGATTCAGATTGGAAAACGTGGCTTAATAAAACTTTCATATGATTTGGCAGCTCCAGCTGCGTAGCATGCTAAGTTGTATATCTCGGGTAAGTTCGTTTCAGTGGGATCTATTGGTACATTAGATGGGTTCATTCAGAATTGCAATGAGAATGCTTTTTTAATTTCTTGTTAAATTTTTTAATTTTATTTAAATTTGAATTGAGGCTGCAAGCAGAATGCAGAATTGCAATTAGAATTTGAATGCTTCAGAAGGAACCCCAGGTATTAAGACATGTATGGGTTAATATCACATAAGTGATGTTTCTTATTGAAATATGTAGTAGAAAACCCATGAAAGGTTTACATTATTTAAAAAATCCACATTGTTTTATACATATTTTGAACTGTGGGGGATGCCATTATTTCGATGACGTCAAATGGTTGCATTCGGTCAGCAACTGCCGCTACCTGTTACTATTTTTACAGCAACTCGAAATACACAACTCAGAAAATAAAATACTGATACGATGACCACAGCTACTGAAAGACCTTATAGGTGGTGATGGATATAAGCGTAGGCTTAGACCAAATCCTCGAGTGAATTTTGCGCCTTCATGGAGTAGACACTTGCGAGACACGGACCCCCGTTCTCCATCTGTGCCGAGGGGGATCTCACCAGTGGCACTCTGGACCCAGCGGCCAGCCCATCATCTCCCCACTGCGTGGAGCATATGCCTGAGCCCACTGCTGATGGAGAGCCAAAGCCCGCTGCGACTGATGAGCCATCGCTGCACAGAGCGACAGAGCCACGGATCGCTGCAGAGCTGGAGCTGCTAGTGACGTCAGTCCAGGTGTGTGAGCCGGCAACAACGCCCACTACGAGGGAGAAAGCCGTGGACAGTGATGTTGTCTCCATTGGCGTCATGGCTGGAGGATCCCTCGTCTCTGTCTCCAGCCTCCAAGTCCAGTACTCTGCCTCGGCCCGTCGACCCAGCGGCTCTACCATGGCTCCCAGCTCCCTCCTCTCGTCCGTGGTCCGACAGTCCACTGGCTCCATCAGGCTGCCTCGTCCCTCTGGCTCCGCCTTGGGCTGTTGTCATCTATCCTACGCCTCGGGACGTCCACTCCCGACTTCACCTTGTCCCTCTGGCTCCACCTCGGCCCTCCGGATCGTCCTCGTCACCCTTGCTCATCGGCTCTCTATCTCCGCCTCGGGCTTCTCTGCCACCTGCTCGGCAATATGTCAGGGATATGGACCTGTCTTGTTGTATTTCCACCCCTGTTTCTGTTCCTGTTTGCCTGTGTATGGTCACGTTCCTGTCCTTGTTTAGTCTAATTTGTTATTCTGTGCACCTGTGTTCCCCTGATTACCCCATGCATTTACAGTAAGTCTCTGTCTATTCATTTGTCATCTGTCGGGTCTACTTGTGATGTACGTGTTTGTTCCTGCTCCTGTTGTGGATTATCCCCTGTATTTCTTCATTAAAGACTGTTTAATGTTTTTCCGTGTCTCCAGCGTGCTTCCTACGACAGCGCACTGTGACACCTTAATGGCTGCGGCGTCATGACAAGCGTCGGCATATTTACATCTTGCCAGAATGGTATCTAGCGTTTCTTGTTTCTGCCGTTTGTAAGCTCTTTCAGTAGCTGTGGTCTACTAAAATCTCCAGGCATCAGGACTAAAGTGGAGAAAACAAAGATGCGGATCTCTACAAACTAAAGCCACACAATGTGTCAGCATATCAGTATGTTATTTTCCGAGTTAAAAATAGCAACAGGTAGTGCCAGTAGCTCACAGAGTGCAATCATTTGATGTCATTGAAATAATGGTGTCCCCATAGTCCAAAATACGTATAAAACAATATAAATTTTTTAAACAACGTAAATCTTTCATGGGTTTTCTACTATATATTTTGTAAGAGACATGATTTACATTACATTAAGCCGTACAGTTCTTAATACCCGGGGTTTCCTTTTAAAACAGTACAAGTTTTTGATTTTTTATTTTTGCCAAAATAAAATTGCTCGGTTAGCTTGAAATGTTGTATGTTGCCTACACAACAAAAGATGCCCTCATAACCTCTGACCTTTGAGTGATGATCAAACTTGATTTTGGCAACACTCCACCAGAGCTCCTCTCTTGTTTCCAAAAGCTCATCTGTATCTGATACAGCTCTGTTTCAACAAACAATCTAACATAGCACAACAGTAAACACACTTCTGGAGAGCACTGAATCGGTGCTTTGTGGCTTAAATGAAAATGAAGAGTAGCAAACAAAGGCCAGAGTTGTCATGAGACATAACGTGTTTGTGAGATCTACCAATCTGTGACTGGATTTGATGCTCTGCCAATGCTAATACAGAGGCGTTTAGCTTCTGCCGGGAAACAATGATGCTAAGCTAATAGAAGCTTCATCTAAACCAGACGACGCTCTTTTTGATGTACACTACTTCAGGCCAGTTGCTCTTGAGTGTAATCAAACATGTTAACTAGGACTCGCAATGTTTAGACTGCAGAAACCAAAACTAGAAAACTTAACAAAAGCGTCTGGCAAAAGAAATGACTAGCGAAAAAAGGAAGACGAAAGAGAAAAGCAGCCTAGACGGTTCAATTAATTCTATTCATCATTTCTCTCTGTCCAAAAAAATCACAGAGGAGCAAATCCATTTGTCTTTACCACACAGAAACACGAAATTGGTCCCAGTGACCTATTTTTTGAGGTTTTCCTCATTCTCCTTGGTACGAAGCCTTTGACTTCCACAATGTGGCTCTATTGTCTTTATGCAATGGACCTTTTTCACTGCTCACCAGGTGAATGAAAACCAATCGGCGGGTCCGGCGTTCCCTCGCAGAAGTCATCGGGAAAAAAATATTACCTCATTCCGAGCAGCGAAGAATCCTCTTTTATGGAGACATAATGACTTAAAGTTTAATCTCTTCCGTGTTCACCTTTATGAAAAGAGCACAATGATCCATTTGAAGTAAGTTAAATTACACATTTAAATGGAGACGTGTAATATACTTAGTTAAAGTGGGTTTGACCACTGCACCAGTTAATCAGGGCCGCCCCATTAAAATTGGACCCGAGCCCAGGTTCTGTGACCATATTTTAGCGGTTAGAAGGGAGTTTTCTGCTGTGTGTGTGAGATAGAGAGAGAGAGAGAGAGAGAGAAAAGGAGAGAAAGAGAGACAGAGAAAGTCCAATTTCCCTATTTGTCCACACCCTTTTCTTTGAGCTGTGTATCCTAGAGTTTTGAGTGGAAAGAACATCAAAGCCGTTCAGGACTGACACTTTCTTTTCCCTACCTTTCAGAAGTCTTAAATCCCACTAAAGCTCAAAGCCCGCTCTGTCCGGTTTCGGCGTGCTTGGAGCAGACAGGTTTCAGGTTTGACTTCAGGACAAGGGAGACAGAGCGCCTCGGGGCCTCTCTTCTTCATCCCTCCACGCAAACATCTCAAAATGGCACCTAGTCAGGCATCAGAGACCTGTGACATCCAGGGTCTGAGTGACATGCTGCTCCGAAGAGCCACATTGCTCTTTGATTCAGTAAGACGGCGTTCGTGATTCATCTCGAAATGTCTCACCTCCCCCCTTGTCTTTTGTCTTATTGGAGAAAAAATATTAATTTGATACATTCTTCTCCACACAATTAGAGGATCATTGCAGAGTCTGACACTTCTGCGCGGTAATCCGGTTTTTAATTTAGGAGGGTTTTGGTTGCGTTACATTAGACAGACTCGGGTGAAGTTAGTTAATTATTGTTACTGTTTTATAATGGAAATGAAATGTGCCATATTGTCTCTAAAAGATGAGCAGCTTTTAATAATTTAAAATCAGGTTCAGTTTATTAACTTGAGTTACTGTGTTAAATATGATGAACTTACAGTGATAATATTTTTATTACCTTTATTAATCTTGATTTGTGTTAATTTCTATTTAATTTAATTCTAGTTAATTATAAATGAACAAATAAAGTATATTTGTAAATTAACGCTGACCCTGATTATGCTTGAATAGACTCTATAGTGAAACAAACAATGAGCAAGAAACCACATGATTGACCCTCTGCTGTGGCTTTTATACATATGAAATAATTCTATAAGATGTAATTACTTTTTATGTTCTATACTTGGCTTGTTTCAAACAAAGAAATATTTGTTGCCAAATATATTGGTCTAATAAAATGTTTAATTCTGCTAACACAAATCAGCAAAGTGTCAGTACCTCATAATTATAGTTTTTTTGTGGAAATTTTGTTACCTAGCAGTTATTGAATTATAATAACTGTTCTGTAAGCTATATCAGAGGTCACTTATGCTTTGTTCAGATGAGCATTTTTTTTCCAACTCAAATATAGTCTGAAGAGGAAAAAAATCTGCTACACTTTTGTAGTTGGCCTGAATTCTGATTAAATCTGATTATTGTTGACGCATCTCAATCTGAATGATCAGATTTCAGTTTTTTGGCTTATATCAATTGAACCTGTTCAGCTTTTTGTGAAATGTGTGGTTTGAAATCAGATTTGGAAAGGCATTTCAATCTGAATAAGTCCGATTTAAGTTTCGGACAGTCTGCATTCGATGATTTCTCATTATCAAAAACAACATCCAAACACATTCATGCGTCCTTTGTAAAACTCGAGTGTTTTGCTTTTATATGTCATCTCCTCTGATATGATTTTGAACGTCAGTAAAAGCTTTAAACTGCGTCATCTATTTTTTATGATATTTTTTATGATGATTTGAGTGTCATCGAGGTGGATTATTTAAAATATTAGTACAAATTCACAAATTTTGCCTCATAGATTCCCTATTCCATAAAATATGTAGTGTAGTACTGAGTGAGTGGTTTTGGAGAAACAACATATGCTGCTGTCATCTCATGTGTTCATAACTACAAGCCGAGGCAAACTTTCTTGTTTTCCATGGTCTCCTTCCACAGTGACTTTTATGTCTCTAGGCATTACTATGGAAACTAATGTAGACATATAGATAATTTCCTGCACTGTCTGAACAAATGGATGTGATTCTTTTATCTCACACAGTGCTGCTTTCACTGCCAGCCCCATTTTGCTGCCTCTCTTCCATTGAAAACTAGTAACCGTGTACCGTGTAAAACTGACTTTTGCACCGTGCACTGAATTTGACCATATCACCTTTTAGATACAGTGTCCATGAAGGAATGAACAGGTGTGGGACCCTGGAGGACAATAAAAACATGGAGATGCTCAAGAGAGTGATCCGTCTAACAGAGCCCGGCTATAATTCACTAGTGCAAATGCTTTTTAACTGCTTTGTCCTCTCTCTGTCCCACGTCTCAGTCATTCTGACGGATTAGATGCTGTGTAAGTGTAAGTGTCTCCTGTAGTCATTCCCACCTCTGGTGACCAGCGTTGTAGCAGAGAGTTTTCAAAGTCAAGGAGCATTTTATCATTTTCAACCTTCTCTACACATGCAGCGTCACAATCAAAGATGAGGAGCACAAATTCTGTGAAAAGGAAAAGCATACGCATGCTCGCAAATGGGCCATTCAGATCACACAGTTGGTCAATCAAAGGCAGTTATAATAAAGGGGCCCATGGGGCCCCCTGCATATATACACCACATCTGCACCTGCGGAGGCAGTCGTGACCCTGTCTCTGAAAAGCTACACTGTAATGATCACATGCAGATAGCATGTAATATCCAGCATTGCATTATAAAATTGACCCTGAGGTCATAAATGTCATCAACACCTTTTAATACCATCATGATTGTGGATTTTTTTTTCTTTTTTAGTGTCGGTAAGACATGCTCCTTTCAAAGCACCATACAAAGTGTCATTATAAGCAATTAACCTTAGTTTGCTTTTTCTTTTGGAGAAAATAGGCTAGCATAATTTACCTTCAGTGAGTGAATAATATGGAAGCCTGTTTTCCGCCACTGAATAAAAAATTAAAAGGTAGTTGTGACTTTTTATCTCACAATTCTGACTTTTTTCTTAGAATTGCGACTTTATAAATAGCAATTCTGACTTTATAACCAGCAACTGCAATTTTATATCTCTCAATTCTAGAAAAAAGAATTAGCGAGATATAAACTTGCAATTGCGAGTTACAAAGTTAGAATTTATATAATATATATATATTTTTTTTTTCTCAGAATTGCAATTTTGATCATACATGGCAAAATCATATATCATTTTATATTCTGAGAACAGTAGACAGAACTGCAAGATATAAACTCGCAATTATGAGGAAATATATGCAATTCTGACTTTATAACTTGCAATTGCGAGTTTATATAATGCAATTCTGACAAAAATAGTCAGAACTGCGAGATGTAAACTCAGAATTGCAAAAAAAAGTCAGAAATCTCCTGTTCCAGATTCATACACATTATTATTTATTTTAAGTTTTTATTCTATTTAAATGTTTTCTCTGTTCTCATGTCAGATATGTATGTATGTATGTATGTATGTATGCATGTATGTACCAAGAGCACCTTAAAAAACCACAACAAATTCCTTGTGTGTTTGTGCACACTTTCGAATAAAGCTAATTCTTATTCTGATTCTGAATTGCAAAAAACACTTTATATATGCAATTCTGACTTTATAACTTGCAATTGCGAGTTTATATAATGCAGTTCTGAGAAATATTGTCAGAAATGTGAGATTTAAACACAATTGCGAGAAAAAAGTCAGAAGAGATTAAAAAGATAGTAAAAAGTTGCAATTACCTTTTTTATTTTTATTCAGTGGCTGAAACAGGCTTCCATAGAATACATTTATTTATAGGTCAATTAATTTTTTTTGTATGAATATTTTAATTTATTAAAAAATGCATTTGAATAGTAGCACGTCTATAAGCATATTTGCAATGTCTAAATTAAAATTCATTCAGATTTTATTTGTTATTAATTTTTATTTATTTATTCATGGCCATAAAGTTATGTAGGAAAAAAGCAGGATATGATGTCATAAAGAGGACCTCTGTATGCTTCTGACTGTGTGTCAGAGTCAGCCAGTTTCGTAAAATCAGCTAATTTAACTTTTTTTGACATGACAAGAGTAGTTCACGTTTTAAAGATGTAATGATGTTTATAATTACAATAAATAAATAATTAATAATACTTGTAAACAACAACAACAAAAACTTTTTCCCTTGAAAAATATATTTAGATGATGAAGATGTGACAATTAAGGTATTAAGAAAATATATTATTACTTTTTACTTGATGGCTTCAGCACATGACATTATTTGTTTTTTTTTTTAAATATTTTTTTTATTTTATTTAAATGGTACATTTTAAAAACATATTTGAAACATTTTTAGAACTTGGCACAAGTGAGTTTTCCTTTCTTTATCACTTATTTGTCATTGATCCACAGTGATTTATGCATCTGTCTGTCGGCCTGTGTTGTAACATGTGAGACGTATTGAGACAAACTGTAGCAGAAGATCTATGAGCCCCTTGATAATGATGTCACCTCGAGCCACAGGCCAGCCTGAACGCATGAATGGGCTTCAAGCAGATTGAGTGTCTAATAGCTCTCATGTCCGGATTATTACATATTTCCTCTTAAGGGCGAGCTGAAATTCGTCATAATCTTGAGAGCATTTGAAACTGAGCGAGTGTCAGCGGCTGTGTTATTGCGTCAGGCCTTATACCCAGCAAGAAATGATGAAACGAACATTTTCACATCTGTTTTTTTATTTAATTTGCTAAATAACAGGACTGGCATAATCTGAATCTGCAGGTTTTCTTGTTTCATTTAATGTATAACATCATGCATTTTGCTCTGTATGTGCGCACAAAACCATAAGTGTTTGTTTTGCCTTGTGTGTGCTTGCATGCATGTGTGTACTATTCCAGGCCCCATCCCTTTGGGAGCGTCCCGCCAGCGTAGAGCTCCTGACATCGCAGAGAGGCTTTCAATAGCCGCCTTTCAATCCTGATGCAATAATGATGCCGGGTTGCATTTCAGCAAAGTGGAAATTAGGGAACTCAAAGAGGAAAGGCAGCCACCAGTGAGGAGATCCTCTCTCGCTCCCCCTCCTCCCTCCGTTGCAGGGGGGACGCGTGGGCCCCGAACGCAGCCTCTGTGAGTGGCAGGCCTGCTATCACCACCATCACACGCTGCTGCCTGTGTTAATGGAGAATGCCCCGGACTGCCAGTGTCTTTGTTTGCCGGGCCACAGCAATAAATATGCATGAGGTTGAGTGGTGTACGTGTGTGTTTAATGTGTGCGTGTGTGTGTATGTGTTGTGGGGGGGTTCACTAATTACTAGATTCCTATCATGAATATGTATGGCCGCATCTTTTATTACGGGATTGGCTTAAACATATCACAGGCCGGCGAGAGGGCCTGCACAGCATGCGTAATTTAGGCCTTTTGGAGTGTTTGACTTTGATGGCAGTAAGATGCTTGACAGAAAGAGAAGGAGAGCGAGAGCGAGCTTAAAGGGATAGTCTACCCGAAAATGAAAATTCTGTCATCATTTACTCACCTTGTGTCATTCCAAACCTGTAGTTTTTTTTTCCTCTGTGGAACACAAAAGGAGATATTTTGAAAACTGTGCAAGTGGCTTTTTACCCCTATAAAGCCTACTGTATTATATTTGATTTACACATTTCTAAGATCTCTAAACGATTAACTTGATCAAAACTTTGAACAACTTGTTATACACAATGTACTAAATGCCTTCTGTCATCTGAATGATAGTTTATAGTTTTTTAGCAACTAAAAGCCTTTTAGTATAATTAAGTTTGCTAAATCTGCTGGTTTTACCTGGCTTTTAGCTGCTTTTTGGTAAAACAAATCAGCTGGTTTTAGGTGGTTTTTAGCTATTTTTTATAAACCGACTGGTTTTAGCTGGTTTTAACCAGCTTTAGCAGTTTTTAGCCAGTTTTTGCTAAATCATCTGGTTTTAGCTATTTTTTTGTAAATCAACTAGCTGAGTTTTAACCGTTTTTGTTAAATCTGCTGGTTTTAGCTGGTTTTAACTGATTTTAGCTGTTTTTAGTTGGTTTTTACTTTTTTATTTTATTTATTTTTTATTTTTTTGCTAAATCAGCTTTTGTCTATCTCTCTGGCTTTTAAACTACTAAATTGAAACTTAACTATTTCAAACTGAAAACCTTCAAACTTCAAGCTTTTAAAAATAATTCAAACATTCTGCCTAAGCTTTTTCAAGCCAACTTAAAGTTTGTCTACAAACTTTATCTAGTTCTAACAATGGTTTTACTACTCAAGTATGAATTTTGATCCATCCCAGTGACTCAAAGCTTTTGAAATGGTTCACCAAAAAAGATTAGTTCACTGATTCATTTGTTCAGTGGCCATTTCTTCAGACTACAGGCGGCAATAAATGAGCATCTTTAATGTGTTATTATTAGTCAATAGCTATGTTTACATCCACCTATTTTTATGTGCATTTTGGAATGTCGCATTTAAAAAAACACTGAATGAAGTCATGTGACTTTGCGCATTGGGTTGGCATTACTAGAGTTATTTAATAATTTTTTTTTGTAAACTATATAAGGATGAATCTTTTAGATTTATTTTTAACATGACAGATGCAATACATCTCTAGGCATTTGCCCCCAGAAAAAAAAAAAAAAAAAATGAATACACCTGCACAGCATGGATCTGAATCAGGGTCCAGTATTTTCTCTACAAATATCTGTGACAGATAGCAAGAAGGTCATCAATTCCTAACTATGCTCTCATCCATCTAGGTGTCGACGGATTCCAGATCTCTCATTTCCCCAGGAATAAAGCCCCCCGACCCCTCCCTCTGCCACTCGGCTCTCGCTCCAGTATGACGTTGCTCTGTCCAAGACTTTATCCATTAGATAGATAAATCTCTTTTTCTTTTTCTGTCGTGCCAATGTCCATTTGCCGTGTCCCACACTCGAAAGTTATTACTAACCTCAGAACAAGAGCACCGTGCAATCTACCAAAAAGCTAGGGAGCTCCTTATCTGTCTGGTTTATGGCCACAGTGTAATAGATCAATCGAAGAAGTTAACTGGAAAGAAAGGAGCTGCTTTTGGCCTCGTCTAACCCCTATAATGCCAACAATGTCTCTGTCCGCAAACGTCCATAAGACATCATGCTCTGATAAAGGTGTGTGAGAGAGAGAGAGTGAGAGAAAAAGAGAGACTCTCACGTTGTCATCTAATTTGAGGACAGCAAGGTATTGGAGAAATCAAATATAAATTGAAAACCATGTTTCCAGCTGTCAAGACGATGTCAGTTTATATTCATTTGGTCATTTGTCCAGTCTTTTGAGAACAAAGATAACTGTCAAATATTTACAGATAAATAAATAGTTTATATTTAAGAATTAAACATAAAATAAGATTTTTTTTTAAGAAAGATTTTCATCTGTTTATGACAGTAAGAAATTGTGTGTGTTTCTCTGGAGCTTTATATAAAAGGTGGTTTTTAAGCCAATTCCATATTCATGGTGAAATCACTAAAATACATGGCCCTTCGTGACTTATTGCTGCAATAAAATTCAGACTTTAATGCTTAAAATCACACAGTACAGCAACAAGGTCAGATCATAGTTCAGGAACTGTTTATTTGTCTTCCATCATAGTGTTCACATGTATCTAGACCAGATGGGATGATTTCATCAACTGTTTTATCATTTATCAGAGGGCTGGGGATATGAGATGTGGACCATTAGCTGTTTAGCAGTTATTGTCCCCTCTGTGAAGCGATTCTGTCCAGGAGCTATTGAGTTTATCAAGGCTATGACAGCTGGCTCACAGCTCAATTGTATCCTGTGTGAGTTTGCGGACAGTGTGATTTCAGAATTACAAACGCAACTCAATAACACATATTACTTCAGATGTATGGCAGCTTTTTTTGGCTATTTCCAGCACATCTGTAATCACAGCTACAGAGGATAGAACCCCACTGGCATTAAGGCTGCATTATCTGATACTTCAGTACTCAGACTTTCATTATTGCTATTATTACAGCTACTCTTATTGCAATGATTTGCAGCACTTATCAGGAAAGAAACTAATTAGAACTTTAGCATTTCTATTGCACTGGACCATCAAGACAATTGTTGCATTTAAGTCGTAGCTGACTCAAGTATGATATTATTCATATTTGAAATATCATGATTTTAGTAAAGTCAGCTCTGCTACAGTAAATCCAAAAGACAGAACGGACAAGCAAACTTACAATCAGTAGCATAACTTTACCATTCAGGAGCATTAATACAACTCTGTAGTGAAAATAAGTGTGCAAATATTTGCTTAAGATCATGTGCATCTGACTTTGTCTGTTCATAGTGACCACAGCTGTCAAAAGTTACCAAAGTATGGTCCATATCATGTTTTCTGAAGGTTTTTTATTTTAGATTTGTGTGAAGAACGATTTATTCACTGAAAATCTGCTGCAGTTCTCAAATCTAATCCTCTTTTTCTCATATTTGATCTATCACATTGAGTTTGACTACAGTATGCTAGAACTATTGCATAACTTGACAAATTTCAGCCTTACAAAAATCAATTATGCTGCTTATAGATGAAAAGCATAATGCACAAGTACATTTTTGGTGTTTTGTTCTTTTTTTTTGACACAGAACAATGTGTAGGATTTACTTTGAAATTGTTTTTATTCAGAAATTGCTAGTACATTTTACACATAATTACAAAGAAACATCAAGTAACTAGTTGAATTAAAGGTGAAAATTTAAGTAGAAACAATATTTAAAAAAAACAGTATTTTAATGTATTTTTTTATATATATATATATATATATATATATATATATATATATATGCAGTCATGGTCAAAAATATCGGCACCCAGAAAATGGTTCCAGTTGCAAATGTTTTGGTATTCACATGCTTATTGTTTTTGTTTGCACTGCAACATCATAAAAAAACAGAGAAGAAAAGTCAAATTTCACACAGAACTCAAAAATGGACTGCACAAAATTATTGGCACCTTGTCAAAATTGTAAGAAATAATTGCTTTTCAAGCATGTGATGCTCCTGTTATTTGCATTTAGACACACCTGTGGCTAGTAACGGATGTGGGCTATATAGTAATCACACTTGCAACCAGTAAATTGGAAAAGTTGACTCAACGTTTGTGTTGTGTGTCACACTGAACATAGAGAAAAGAAAGATGTGTAAAGAGTTGTCTGTAGATTTGAGAGAAAATATTTTTGGAAAAACATGGACAATCTCAAGGCTACAAGTCCATCTCCAGAAATCTTAATGTTCCTCCTGTGTTCACTGTGCGCAATATCATCAAGAGGTTTACAGCCCATGGCACTGTAGCTAACCTCCCTGGACGTGGACGGAAGAGCAAAATTAATGAAAAATACAATGAAAGATTGTTTGAATGGTGGATAAAGAACCCTGATTAACTTTCAAACAAATTCAAGTTGATCTGCAGACACAGGGTACAACAGCATCAGCTTGCACTATCCGTCGCCATCTGAATGAAAAGGGACGCTATGGTAGGAGTCCCAGGAGGACACAAAGGCATAAAAAAGCAAGACTGGAGTTTGCCAAAACTTATGTGACAAAACCACAATCCTTCTGGGAGAATGTACTGTGGACAGATGAGACAAAAGTAGAGCTTTTTGGTAAAGGATATCATGGCACTGTTTACAGAAAAAGAAATGAGGCCTTCAAAGAAAAGAACACAGTCCCTACAGTCAAACATGGTGGAGGCTCAAAGATGTTTTGGGGTTGCTTTGCTGCTTCTGGCACTGGATGCCTTGACTGTGTGAACGGTATCACGAAATCTGATGATTACCAAATAATTTTGGGGCGCAACGTAGTGGCCAGTGTCAGAAAGCTGCGTCTCCACCAGAGGTCATGGGTCTTCCAGCAGGACAATGACCCGAAACACACTTCAAAAAGCACTCAGAAATGGTTACAAAAAATGTGCACGAGAGTCCTGAAATGGCCAGCAATGAGTCCAGATCTGAATCCCATAGAACACCTGTGGAGAGATCTTAAAACAGCAGTTGGGAGAAGGCATCCTTCCAATCAGAATGACCTGGAGCAGTTTGCAAAAGAAGAGTGGTCCAAAATTCCAGTAGAGAGGTGTAAGAAACTCATTCATGGTTACAGGAAGCGATTGATTTCAGTTATTTTTTCAAAAGGGGGTGTTATCAAATATTAAGTTAAGGGTGCCAATAATTTTGTCCAGTGCATTTTTTGGGTTCTGTGTGGAATTGTATCAGATTTTGACTTTTATAAATGAATGATTTTTTATTGTTTAGAAAAAGATTGTTCAATTTTTTTTAAATTAAAAGATTCAAAGACTCATTCACATCCATTTTTAAAATGCCATTTTGGCATCATTAACACCAAATGTTTGTGTCTATTAAAAAAACAACAACAACAACTATATTTTTAGAGTTTCACACTATTTTTAAGCCCAATTTTAATTTTTGGTAGACTTTCCTTTTAAATACATTTTCTGTAATTTTGTCATTTACAGAGTTTAATTATTAAAGACTTACTATAGCTATATTAATTTTCTTTTCTGCCTAGAATAACTGCATGCAGTAGATGTGTGCTGTGTGAGCGAGATTAATGTCTGTATGAATCCCTCTTCCGTTTCTTGCACACAATGCACAAATGGCCCCAATTTAGCTTAACACTCATGTGATCTGACATGTATACAAAATACCAGGCATTAAGTATTTTTCTTGTATGTATTGTTTTTCCACATGGACAAATTCGATTACAACAGCAGCGTTTCCAGCAATGGAAAAATTTTGCATGTGCACGTTAAAAAAAGAACGGCGGCCAAGAAACGGAGAGTGATTTGCTCTAAAAGGAGAGAACAAACATAAGAGAGACTTCCATCCTCAAAGACAGACACAGCAGGTGATAGAGAGGGCCGTGTCTTTGCCAGAGTCCCATGTTGACTCTGACCTTGATAAAGAGGAAATAAGCACTGACGGCTGAGAAACAAACAGCAAAACCCTGCAAAGAAGACAACACCGATGTGTAGCCACGATAGCGGCTGTCATTGTTAACACAATAGCACAGAGCCGCCACGCATCTGTCAGTAGCTCTACCTATGCGTTTGCTTTTGCCCTGAAATCAGAGATAGGACAGCGTACAACAAGAGCCCGTATGCCACGTCACTCCCATCCCTCCTCCTTTCTGTTCCCCTGACAGTTGTGCCTCCTGATCTGAAGGAAGAGAGAAAGGTATGGGATGGATTGTAAAAAGAATGAGAATGTCAACTGTCAGTCTTCCTCTGATGTCAGAATCTGTTGAAACCATCAAATGAGAGCGTGAAAAAAGAAACACAGATAGAGACAAAACAATGAAAGAAAAGTCTCCATTTTGTCCAATAGAATGTCAGCTATTCAGGAAAAAGTCCCAGCAGCTTATACGTCAGTGTTTTAAAATGCAGCCTTGCTAGTCAGTTCACTAGGTTTTGGTCTGCAAAGTCTCCAAGCAAGCATTTCTTCTGAACTCTGTCAGGAGAAATGATTAGTTTAATTGAAAAAATGTATGTTATTCACCATGCTTTCAGAAAATCGCTCATGAAGCTAGTGGTCGCACACATTAAAATTGTTCTGAGGAACTTAATGAATCATATAAAAGGGGTTGTTCATCAAAACATGACCATTTTCTCATCATCTAATCATCTTTCTAATCACCCTTATGTTGTTCTAAACTCGACTATTATATTGTGAAGAATCAGCTGTTTTGTCTATATGGACCCTTTTCATATTTCTGGGGTTCTCAAAAGCGAAAGTCATCATAGTTGGGTAAGCTTCTATCCACCACTTTCCTCAGTAACCGATCAGTGCTGCTATGATGGATTCTAACTTAAAGGAGAACTCCACTTCCAGAACAACAATTTACAAATAATTTACTCACCCCCTTGTCATCCCAGATGTTCAGTCGCGCATGCGCAACATCCTATTAGGTTCTGTACTGGAATTAGTTCACTTGTTTTGAGTCTTTGGGTTTTTTGAGTCGTTCGTTCATCTTATGGGGCTGTCACGTGATGAACGAACGACTCGAACCCGAAGACTCGAGAGATGAACTAATCAATTATTTTTCTGGCTCACACTGCATTGGTTAAGCTTATGGGGTTGTCATGTGTTGAACGAACGACTCAAACCCGAAAACTTGTCAGATAAGAGGTGAGGTGAGCTAATCATAGACTAAAGACCCAGGTAAACAATGAATTAATCTATTCTGTTTCTTATAGCATTATAGTTTTGTCTTGTTTGTAGTGTGATCAACGTTTGTGTAAGCAGTAGATGTGTTATAAAAGTAACATATGACATTTTAATTATATTTTGCTAAAATGAACGAAATGACTCAAAAAAAGATTAGTTTATTTTGCTGAACGAGACTCAAAGGTCCGAGTTGGTAAAATGATCCGAACTTCCCATCACTACTATGAATCACATCTAAGTTCATCGTCTGTGTACTCCTGCTCAAAAGGGTAGAGTATGGCGAAAAACTCCATATTATTTTCTTTAGAACTTCAGAATCGTGCAACATCGTTGTACCTTTTTGTTTGTAAACAACGTTTAACTTACTTGTACTTTCTTAGTAAATAGTACATAGCGTTGTGAATGCACATCCCAGAGCCTGTGCTACACGAGCATTTGTGCTTAAAAAGTATACAAATTTTTATTTTCCCAAAAAAAAAATGACTGATCATTTCGCTAGATAAGACCCTTCTTCCTCAGCTGGGATTGTTTAGAGCCCTTTGAAGCTGCATTTAAACTACATTTTGGAAGTTCAAAATCAGGGCGCCAGTGAATTTCATTGTATGGAGAAAAATCCTGAAATGCTTTCCTCAAAAACCATAATTTCTTCACGACTGACGACAGAAAGACACGTACATCTTGGATAAAGATGGGTAAAAAAAAGATCAGCTAAATTAGTTAAACAAACTTTTTCAACAACTAAATATGAAAATGTGCACAGGGTTAAGCTGTGCTATTGTTGGCTGCCACAGTAACAGCAATAAGCTTATGTAATTCCTGTGAAGTGCTTGTTTTGCGTACCAGGAAATCTGTCCGTGTCCAGCATGCTTTATTCCTTGCATAAACAATGACAACAGAAAACATACATGGCTTGCTGTGCTTAAGAAATACTGTCTGTAAAATAATAAATTAATGTGTGCTCTTATCATTTTGTGGACAAGTTCCACGAACCTCGCCCCGATCAGGAGCTGTATATACACGCTCTCATCTGTTTTCAATGCAGCCAACCTTGCATCGCTTCATGTCATCTTCCCACTCATTAAACTGTGGTGAGTTGGGTGAGACAGGTGAGCTACTGCAAAAAGACGGTCATTACCATAAGACATATTACCAGTTCGGAAAATGCATTCATTTGATTAGAAACACTGAAAATGTAAAGCACTGCTCAAGTCGGCTGAGACTTTGGCGTTCAGGGAAAATATGGATAGTGGTGAACAGCTATTTGCTCTAATAGCAAAATAAAAATATCTACAACAGCATTTCTATGACTTTCCAAAAGAAGAAAAAATTTCGAGAGATTTATTACGTGAGTCAGAAGAGAGAAAGATGTCAAGTTTGCCGCAACACTCTCAACTGTCATATTAGAAAAACTCAGCTGTGTTTTCTGTAATTTAATGGCAAGGTAATGGAAGACAAAATATAGTGTTGTAAATGTTCAGTAATTTTATTAAAAATGAAGAAAAAAAAAAAAAAAAAAAAAAAAAAACTTGGCTTGATTTACGATGTTAATAGCTGTGGAAACACATTATTACAGTCTGTGAAAATGGTCCATTATTAAAGTCAGTAGGAACCTGTCACACCCCTGGACTTTCTAGTTGGTTTCTCCCATCATCTCCCCTGCAGTTCTGTGTATTTTGGTTTCTCCCCATTGTCAACACCTGTGTCTGTAATCAGTCTGTGTGTATATATAGCGTGTGTTTCCCCTCTTGCTTTGTTGGACGTTGATGTTACTACCCTGTGTTCCTGTGTCTCCTGTGTTCCCCGTGGATTTATTAAATACCTTCGTTTATTTAAGTCGTTGTTCGTGTGCTTTGTCTGAGCGAGACAGAACGTCCAACCGAAACAGTTTTTTCGTGCCTTCCCCTCCGTTTTATTTTTCGTCATTTTTCCACAGTCTTTTATTTCCGTTGTGTTTCCCCCATGGCTTCCCTACTCTGTCCTGAATACATCCTCCTTCGGCTGAAGCAGGGGGATTTACCGCTCGAGGGATATACCATCATGTTCCAGCTAGTAGCTCACACCACCAGCTACCCGGACGACGCGCTCTGTGCGTTTTATAACGCCAGCCTCAACGCGTCATGCAGAGCGCCGTCGTCCGAGGACGGCCCTCGAGCGGATTTCGCCGCATTTGTGGAGTGGACACTGGCGAGAAACAAACCCTCGTTCCCCGCCTGCTCCTTGGAGAGTCTCGCTAGTGCCACTCCGGACCCAGAACCCAGCCAACCACCATCCCGACACGCGAAGCCCGAGCCCGAGCCCGAGCCCGAGCCCGAGCCCGAGCCCGAGCCCGAGCCCACCCGAGCCAGCCCGACCCATCCCACGCTACCAGCGCGACCCAGGAGCAATCGCCCATCGGAGCGACAGAGCGAGCGATCGCCACGGAGCTGGAGGAATTTGCATCTGACCAGGTGCGAGAGCCGGCCACAGAGCCTGCGACGGTGGACGTTCCTGATGGGCGTGAGGGTGCTGAGGACAGCACCGCCCACTGCACCACCGCTGAGGGTGAGCAACGCCTGGATCTGGGACAAATTTTTCTGGAACAAAATTTGACTAATGTCTTTGAAGATATATATGAAGACATGCCCGCTCTCCTTCCACCATCTAAATTACCTGACTGCCTGGATTTCCCACCCACCCTCCCTCTGTCTATTGTCTCTGCGGCCTCAGTCCCGCCACCGCTGTCTCCTGGCAGCCCATCTGCTCACCCTCAGCCCACCATCTGTGCGGTGGGTTCGCTGCAGGTCTGCCAGTCTCCATCGGTGTCATGGCTGGAGGATCCCTCATCTTCGCCTCCAGCCTCTGAGTCCTGGCCTCCACCTCGGCCTTGCGACCCTGCGGCTCCACCCCGTCTCTCAGCTCCCTCGTCTCCACCGTCGCCCGTCGGTCCACCAGCTCCACCGGGCTCCATCGTCCCTCCGGCTCCGCCCGGGTCAGTCGTCGCCCCACCTTCCGTCCCTCCGGCTCTGTGGACCTCCTCCCTCCCGCGGGCACAGCCTCGGTCCTCTGTCGCTCTGGCTCCGCCATGGACCTCCGGATCTCCGCCTCCGCCTCGGTCGCCAGAGCCTTGGGCTCCCCCTGGGCCCTCCGGATCCTCAGGGTCATCCAGGATCATCGGCTCTCCGTCTCCGCCTCGGGCTCTACCACCACCTGCTCCGCCTCCGTCGGTCGGCCCCATGGAGTCGTTAGCCTTTCCTCCACCATGGTTCCTCCCTCCATCGGCTCCACCGTGGGGCTCCATCATGGCTGCGGTCTGGGTCTCACCTGGCTCCTCCTGCTCCAGCCCCCTCCTGTCACCTCCTTGGCTCCTCCCTCCATCATCACCTCCATGGAATATCCCGTCATCACCCTGGACTCCATCTTTTGCCCTCCTCCCGGGAGTCCGTCCTCCACCGAAGCCCCCTGCTAAGACTTTGTACATCTTGTTGTCCCTGTTTGTCGGCACGAGGACGTGCCTTCCGGGAGGGGGAGGTAATGTCACACCCCTGGACTTTCTAGTTGGTTTCTCCCATCATCTCCCCTGCAGTTCTGTGTATTTTGGTTTCTCCCTCATTGTCAACACCTGTGTCTGTAATCAGTCTGTGTATGTGTATATATATATATATATATATATATATATATATATATATATATATATATATAGCATGTGTTTCCCCTCTTGCTTTGTTGGACGTTGACGTTACTACACTGTGTTCCTGTGTCTCCTGTGTTCCCCGTGGATTTATTAAATAACTTCGTTTATTTAAGTCGTTGTTCGTGTGCTTTGTCTGAGCGTGACAGAACCAAAATAATGAATCTCAAAAAAGGACATGAAGGTACCTGAAGTTAGTCTATGTGAACTTGGCAACAAGTTGAAATGTTGAAAATGGCAACATGATACTTAAAATATCATGAGATTTGATAAAGGTGTAATTTTAGTCTATATTTGAGGTTCTTGTCACCGTATTTGATTAGTGTTCATAGGTGATTTAGAACATACCATGAATGGATTCATTTTACACTACCATTGTCCTTATTGCTTCCCTTTTAGTTCCTATTGACTTTTATTATATGGACAAAAAAGTGTATATTACAGTAGCTGATGTGAGGAAACAGCTCCCTCTACCCTTTCTGCATGAGTCTGTTCCCAAAACCAGCTGAATGGAGGTAAAATGATGGCCCCACAGCTTTTCTAGGTCTTGATTCACATATATTTTTCGTCGCTAAGCCTCACACAGAGACACTTGACTTGAACTCGTGTGGCTGCCTGGGTCAGGGCCATTTTGTACCCTGCCAGCAGGTGGCCTCTTCCCTCAGGCGATGTGACTGACCCTGCCACAGCAGGTTATTGAGCTTCCTGCCCCACCAGCTGAGTCATCCACCCTGGAGGGGTCTCTATGATCTTATGGAGCACACAGCTCGTCACTTCTGACCTCCTCTCTGCCCTTACTGCACGTCTGACCTCTTTCATACTTTGCTTACATGTGTCCTTTTGAAAGATATATGATCTGCTCTAGCTGTGTATGAATAGGAAATAAATCTTGAAGCACACTTGAGAAATATTCAATTACTATTCCAGTACTTAATGAAGAGGCTTTTCATTTATATATAAAGCTCTGTTACTGTGTCTTTATTAAATTTATTAACTACAAAAATAAAATAGCGTGAGGACTTTAAAGTGACTGTTCACCCAAAATTAAAATTTGGTTATGTTGTTCAAAAAACTCCCGTGTTTGATCCATACAACACAGAAATATTTGCATTCAAATTCAAAGATCAATTCAAAGAGATATCTGCATTGTTATATATGGGAATGATGGCATGTTCACAAATATTTACAGTGGGACAAATTTACAAGAGATCGTAAACCACTCAAGATGCTCTGACCTTGACATGTCCACAGGATGAGAGAAACTGCCTGCCGGCTTCCCTTCCAAATTCTCTGATGCTTCTTCCTCAGTCTTTCAGGTCTGATACTACACACACTCTTTCCTCTGGAAGCCCCCCGTTCCACTCCGGGAAGGGCTGAAGAACGGGAAACTCTATCTCCTAACGCCAGTGCGTAATAGCCACTCTGTTATTATTATCTGGAATATATCAACTTAATCACAGCTCCATTTTACTAGGCTTCCTCCCTCTACTCGAAAAGTAAAGAGTCGGAAAGAAAATGAAAGGGGAAAAAGTAGTATATATCACAAGGCCGGGGGTTGTCCGAGTTTAAAGATAAACCTGTTAATTTTTCATGGACATCCACCCTAATCTGTGTCCATAGTGCCTTTAGTGTCAGGGAGAGAAAATGATGGAAATTAATTAAAAAAGACTTGGAAGATTTCCCCACGTTGTTAAAAAAGTGAAAGTGTTAAATATTAGGCCGTAATATCACTTCAGATTGTAGGCTGGACATAAGTGTTCGTTTGACTTTGATTATCAGTTTTCATATAGAAGATATACATTTTCATTTAATGGTTTAAATTGACTACTTACAGTAAATTTAAAGTTTTGCAATATGCAAAGAGAATTAAAAAGTGACTTTTCTTCTATATACATGCATGTTAACATTAGATAAAAAGTAAAAATGGCCAAGTGACTGGCAAACTATTTGTAGTATTTTTTATATGTATTATATTTATACAAAAGTTCTTTCTGGTCCTCGAATCTGATTGGCTGAGAGGAGTGCAATATTCTAGTCACATCAGAGAAATGTATTGTGACTGACAAACTATTAGTACTAATTTTTTTTGTGTATTATATTTTTACAACACTTCTTTCTGGTCCTCAAATCTGACTGGCTGAGAGGAGTGCGATATTCTAGTGACATCAGAAAAATCTATTGTGACTGGCAAACTATTAGTAGTATTTTTTTGGTATGTATTATATTTATACAAAAGTTCTTTCTGGTCCTTGAATCTGATTGGCTGAGAGGAGTGCAATATTCTAGTACATAACTGTTTCACTGTTTGTATCACTTAGCTTGCGATATTTTTCACAGTGAGTGTCATGGCGGACGCCCAAATCCACTATAATTTTAGAAACTTTTTGTGTCACGGAATGTAGTTTTAGGAAAGAAAGTACTTGTTTAGTCTTCAAATATGCAGCTTGTTATAGAAGATTATATCTATTTGAAAATTTGCATCAATGTTTTCAGAGAAGACACTCCATTCTTGTTTTTATGTACTTACACAATTGTGCTGTTAAACTGTTGTATAAATGCAATATATCACACTTGTAGCCATGCGATATTCCTGTATATCGGCATGGCTGTGATTCGGCCGCAAGTAATAAAAACATGCTGGTGTACATTGTTCACATACCTTGAATTTAAATCCAAAGTCATGGATACTGTGGATTAAAATTTTATTTTAGCTAATTGTTAGTGGTTTTATTGCATATCCACTTTCATTTTGTTTCTATTTTTATATCTCCGCAGAATTTTAAGAAAAACCCCTGAGTCAAAGTTTATACTTACTGAGAACCCCATTACTTCTCCTCAGTTATGAAAGAGGAACCTCTGAGCAATAAATCCCCTTTAGACCAAATCCTTTCCACACTCGCTCTGTTTCCTGAAGATGCTAGTTACATAAAACAGTCCATATAGTGCTAGTGCTGTCACATCTGAACTGTTAAAGCCTTTCCCAGAGTGTTGTTTACACCCGGCCTTTAATCTTAAAAGTGAAGCACTAACATTTAACAGAGTGGAACCGCAAGTCGTTCAGCGCAGCCTCGCTATGGACACATGCATCTGTCAGAATAGGTTAATAATGAGGGTAATTGTGCGAATCTATTTACCCCATACATAACGCACCAACATGCTGTGCGCCGCATGCCCATGTAAGGTGAAAACATGGACGTTGTTTACACAGAATTTCTGAATCGCTGAGCCGCTGAGGAGAGAAAGCAGATATGTGTTTTTCTCGACAGAGCTCAAAAATCAAGTTGAAGCAGTTCAGAGGCACAAAGCTTTAATTTAGAGCAATGTGAGGTGATATAATGTCGGGAAATGGACCACTTCTGGCCGCAATACTATAGGGCTATTTCCTGTTCACTTTATATGCTTGTCATACTTGTTAAATGCATGATGACTATTTTTATCATGTGCAAAACCTCTCACATATTGAGTTCTGTTCCTTAGGCAGAAGTGCTTTGAGTGAATCAGTCTGAATAATAGTGACACTTGTTCATTAAAAGCACTTGCCTTTGCTTATTTGGGTTTAGAGTAAGTTACCATGGAAAAAATGTGAGACAGAAAACAATGTTTGGTCTGCAAACAACCTATAAACAGCTGCTCTCCCTTTTTAGGGATTGTTTAGTGGGACGGGACGAGAAAATAAACATTCTCAAGGAGCCCTTGGCTTCCCCCCCCCTCTTCCAAATAGAGCGCAAGTTGCTACGTACTATCAGCAGAGATGTTGTAAATTGCACTCGATCCTCACATGAAAGATCCTTTTTGGGACACTCTTCACCCGGTTGTCCTGCCCTCCACCCCTTCCCTCTAGAACTGTTGTAGACACGAGGTATGTAGAGTCCAAATATGTTGACAACAGGCACACGCAGGCGCACGACGGCAGAATCTATCGCGAAGGAAATGTTACACGTACACAAATATGATTTAGAGCAGGAGGGATGACAAATCGCAAGGGTCTCTGTCTGTTTATTTGAACCGGGAGCCATTACTTGAATCTATCAGCTTTATTTATACTGGTGGCAGGAAAGCAGCGGCCAAATTATTACAGCTGTACGAAAGCGCCATTGGCTGGAAGATGTGCATAAATATGCCGCGCATAGAAAACAAACAACGATTATTTTGTATTTGTTTTTGTTTCAGCTTTCTTCCCTAATGCCAGTGTTCTCGTAATGTGAGCCAGATGGAAAGCCAAGCTGTCACTACGCAAGCAGTGGGGAGCTCGTGCACTCTATAAGAGTCCCTGGATGCCAGCAGGCTTCGGTGTCATTACTGAAGGGTTACCACTGCTTGTAAAAGGCTTGTTAACACAAAGCCCTGTTCAGATGTTAATTGGCTAATTGACTAATTAATTTTTCTATAAAGGCATGTGGAGGAAAAGTGTGCGCTAATTGAAACCGACTATTGGTTTAATTACGACGGGAATGAGGTGGGGCTCCGTGATATGGCAGAATGACAGCTAAGGTTGGACTCAATGATACAGCACATGATATAACACATTTCTGCTTTTAAAATGTGAGTTATGAACATCATATTACATTTCTTCATTTCTCTAACAATGCAAAGTAATTTTGCAGTGAATTTTATGTATGTGTATTTCTTGGTACTGTTTACAAATCCTTATATATATATATATACTACTACTACTACTAATAATAATAATAATAATAAGTATTGTTGTTGTTGTGTAATATATTCATTCATTCATTTTTAAATAACTTATATTTATTTATTAATTTGTTAATTTGTTTGTTTTGTTGTTTGTCTGTTCATCCCAACCATTCACCTTGTACCAAAGGAGATTTTAAGTATTTTATTTCTGTCAGTCTACCGGAAAATAAAATAAAATAAAATAAAATAAAATAAAATTGATATTTTATGTATGTGTATTCCTTGGCACCATTTACAAATAGTTTTTAAATTATATATATACATATATATATATATATATATATATATATACATATATGTGTGTGTGTAGTATTATTATTATTGTTATTGTCTATCTATCTATCTGTCTGTCTATCTATCTATTGTTGATGTTTGTTTGTTCATCTGAACCAATTACCTCATACCAAGCAGATTTTGAGTATTTTATTGTTGTCAGTCTGTTGGGGTGAAATAAAATAAAGTAAAATAAAATAAAATAAATGTTCAATTGTTGTCCTTGTTTTTAAATACTTTACTGTAGTTATTAAAATAGCTAGGGTGCTGTAATTCAGCAATAATGTAGAATAATGTATTATACTGTAAAATGATTATGACTTGCTTGCAACTACATTATTCATGTCTATATTCACAATACAGCAATTTAGTACCTTATTTTTACAATTCAATTTTTTTTGTTAAAAAAGTTTTAGAAACCAAAATCCTTAAGTAGACAGATTTTTTTTAAATGTCATTTTGGGTACTGTGTATTTTAGCACAACTGAAATCCTGTATTGACCATTTAGAAGCCAATACATCATTCTATTCTGGCCCGAACGTAAATTACATTACATATTATCTATGGCAACTTACAGTCTGGCCAGAACAGAATTGATTTAAATTTGCTGTAAACGCACCCTTACTATGTAATAGTGAATAAAACACTCTGTATGGGCAGCGCCTTTGTGTTTACGGGCGAGAGAAGGCATGAGAGGACAACTGAAGGGTCTCTATTTAATTACCTATCTTTAACTCTGTTTGTAATCTCAGTTGATTTATTGAGCGGCTCAAAAAAATGAATTGAGGAGAGGTTGACAACACAGACGTTGGTGTGTGGAGAGGTGTCTGCAAATTCAATTTGGCTTGCCAGCTCTCTAAAAGACAACCACAAATTAAATCCTCCATCTAGGAAGGGACTAATGAACGGAATTAACAATGATGCAACACTTTGTATTGAGGCATATGGATTCACGGCATGTTTTCTGCGTGTCTATGTTCCTTGTGCCTGCGAGCGAAGAGAAGGGGGAAAAAGGCCATTTTTAATCAAGAAATCCATTCCACTTTTCTGCAAGCCAACCCTCCTCCCTTCCACCCAAGCCCTGGCTGTCTCTGTGAAAAAAACTGGTTGGGGGGAGAATCACCCAGAAGCAGTCAAACAAAAACATCTTGTTCTGCTCTAAATGGCATTGTATGTATTTTAATTGCAGTGAAATCTCTGCAGTACGTTCTCATCCGTAGACAATACGGGGCGCTACTGGAGGCCGATTACTGTGGCTGTGAGTGTAGGAGGATTCCAAGGTTATCTGTTATTGTTAGTTAATTGTAAAACTGATAATATCACTATAGGCTTGTCAGACGTAAGTGGGCATTTCACGCAAATTAGCCCCATAATCGCAGATATTGGCACATTGCGTTATACAAGCGCTAAATCTTAAGCCACAAAGTTTAGGAGTTAATTATTGAATTGTGGTTTGGAACTTTGCAGAATTCAATTATTTGTTTTTAATTACTGACATGCTATCCACCTGACAAATGCAAAGTGGATGTTTTTTAATTGCGATAATCGTAAACCCAGACCCCCGTCAAGCTAAAACAAGCTGCTAAAACAAGAATAGTTTTTATTGCATTTTTCTGTTTCTTACGTAAACCTGTATTTTATTATCGTGATTATTTTAAACAGGAATGCACAATATATCAGTTATTGGCTAATATTAGAGATTTGTTTGGCCTATTTTGTTATTTTTATAATTTATTCTACATATTTTTATTATTTTTAATTTCCATTTTTCATAGTATACATTATAATGTTGTAATGCCTCAATTTGCTTGTAGCATTTTGTAGTTTTTAGATATTTGTTTTTAGAGTTTTATTTTTAATTTATTTTGACAAAATAATATAGATTTTTAATATCAGCCATTTATCAGTTAAGGGGATAGTTCACCCAAAAATGAAAATTCAGTCATTAATTACTCACCCTCATGTCGTTCCAAACCCGCAAGATCTTTGTTTATCTTCAGAACACAAATTAAGATATTTCTGAATGAATCTGAGAGCTTTCTGACCCTGCATAGACAACAACGCAACTGACACGTTCAAGGCTCAGAAAGGTAGTAGGGATATTGTTGAAATAGCCCATGTGACATCAGTGGTTCAACCTTAATTTTATGAAGCTACGAGAATACTTTTTGTGTGCAAAGAAAACAAAAAGAACGACTTTATTCAACTATTTCTTCTCTTCCATGTCAGTCTTTGACGTGCGTTCACAAGAGTATCATGTCATTGTAATTAATGACAGAATTTTCATTTTCGGGGTGAACTATCCCTTTAAGGCCCATTTACACCACAGTTGATATTGATAGCAATAAAGATATAGTTTTAGAAATCTTTCTAAATTTAGAATTTATAACTATAACGATAACGTCATAGAGGAATGATATTTTTGGAATCACTTTCAGCTGATAAACAATAAAAACACTGACAGCCAATCAGAATCTATCCTGCTTTAAAGAGCCCCTGTATTAAAAGGCGGCAGATGACAAAACTGCAACGTAATAAACAATGTTATCGTCCAGTGGTGTGGCCACTAATATATTTATTATTATATTAGTATCTATGCTAATCTATCTATACTAATAATATATATTATTATATATTAGTATCTTTATAGTTATCGTTCTTGGTGTGAAAAGGCTTAATTTTAATTTTAATACTTGTTCAAAAGGGAGTTATGTAGATTCTTTTGATTGCTAAATTCTGCAGGGTTAACAAAAAAGCTATTTAGTTTTAAGACAATGCTAGTTTCTACAATGCATTTAGTTTCTTTTTACTAGCTCTACCTTAAGCTCTGTAGTCCTGCTGCATGCTGAAATGTGCATTGTTACGCATTGGTTATTTATCTGTTCTGCTTAAGGAGAGGGATTGCTTATTTACGCTGAAGTTCTTTATCACCGTCTCTCCCCGAGGGAGCCTTGTGCCTCACTAACAGACAAAATGGGAGGCAAATTAAAACGCCGGCCCTATCTGATCTGACGCACTCATTTCCCTTAATAATCACATTAAAGATGGCCACTCGTCTCGCTGGGCGAAATTACGTGCTAAATAGCGACATCACTCATCCAGAGTAAGGCTGAGGTGTCTTTAAAGAGGTAAATCCTCGTTTTTTTCACCCTCCACCCACCCTTGCCTATGCATGCCTCTTCAATTAGGGATATTTATGGTTGTGGATAGGAATATAGTCTTGCTGCTGAATGCTTGTGTGTCTCTGATGAAACTGGGGGAACACTTGCGCTTTGTTGGCACAGTGACGCATGACAACAGTGTGGATTTACGGTGCTCCCTAAGGCTGTTTTAAGAGGTCATGATTCCTGTGTCCTTTCACAACAAGGTCACCTCCTTGTACCATTCCCAGTTCCACTTTAAAATGTTCTCAAATATATTTTGTCTAGTACACCAAGTGAGCCAGGACTGCAACTAGCTCCTCCTGACACCCCTGTGAGACACATCCAGATACGGAAGTCTGATTCTTCCTAAAAATTTTAAAAAGATAATTGCGACTTTATATCTTGAAATTTACTTTGTTTGACTTTATTTTCTTGTAATTGCACCTTTTTATCTCCCAACATGATTTTTAAATGGAGAATATGACTTTATATCTTACAATGCAACTTGATATCTGAGAATTACAACTTTGTTTTTGTTGCAATGCAACTTACATCTCCTAATTGCAGTTTTTGTCATTTTGACTAAAGCTTTTTACAAATTTTACTTCATAATTCACTATTTGCTTGTGACAATTTGACATTGCAAAGTGACTTTATATCTTGGAATTAGCAAATTCTTTTGTTGGAATTGCATCTTTGTTACAATTTGATTTTATGCGACTTACATCTCGTAAGTGTCCTATTTTTTGTCATTTTGTCTAAATCTTTTTGCAGATTTGTCTTGTTAATCCACTATTTTCTTGTGCCAATTTGACATTGCAAAGCAACTTTATTTTGTTGGAACTTTTTAAGTTTTTATGTTTACAATTTGACTTTATGTCTTGCGATGCAACTGACATCTCGTAATTGCAGTCTTATTTTTTGTAATTTTGACTGACAAATTTTACTTTATATTTCACTGTTTTCTTGCGAAAATTTGACATTGCAAAGTGACTTTATTTTGTTGGAATTGCATCATTGTTACAGTTTGACTATGTCTTGCAATGCGACTTACATGTCGTAATTGCAGTCTTATTTTTTGTCATTTCGACTAAATCTTCTTACAAATTTTACTTTATATTTAACTATTTCTTGTGACAATCTGACACTGTGAAGTTACTTAATATCTTGGAATCTGTGACTATTTTGTTGGAATTACTTCTTTTTATGTTACAATTTGACTTTATGTCTTGCAATGCGAATTGCAGGGTTTTTTTTTTGTAATTTTAAATATATATATATTTTTTTACACATTTAAATTTACATTTCAATATTTTCTTGTGACAGTTTGACATTGCGAAGTGACTATATCTTGGAATTTTCAATTTTATTTTGTTGTAATTTTGTGTAATTTTGTCTGTTAATGTTACAATGTTGCGATGTGATTTGCATCTCTTAATTGCAGTCTTATTTTTTGTAATTTTGACTATGTCTTTTTACACATTATACTTTATATTTCACTATTTTCTTGTGACAATTTGACATTACGAAGTGACTTTATTTTGTTGGAACTGCATATTTGTCGCAATTTGACTTTATGTCTTGGGATGCAACATTTAAATTTACATTTCAATATTTTCTTGTGACAGTTTGACATTGCGAAGTGACTATATCTTGGAATTTTCAATTTTATTTTGTTGTAATTTTGTGTAATTTTGTCTTTTTATATTACAATGTTACGATGTGATTTGCATCTCTTAATTGCAGGCTCATTTTTTTGTCATTTTGACATCTTTTTACACATTTTACTTTATATTTCACTGTTTTCTTGTGTCAATTTGACATAGCGAGTTGACTTTATATCTTGGAATTTGCAACTTTATTTAGTTGGAATTGTGTTTTTGTTACAATTTGTCTTTGTGCCTTGTGATATGAGTTACATCTCGTAATTGCAGTCTTAGTTTTGTAATTGTGATTAAATCTTTTTCAGCATTTTATTTCACTGTTTTCTTGTGACATTTTGACTTGCAGAGTGACTATATCTCAGAATTAAGACTATTTTGTTGGAAATTCATCTTTGCGTATCACAGTTTGACTTAATATTTTACAATGTAAACTATATCTTAATATTTCAGAATTTCAACTATTATTTATTTATTAATTTATTAATTAATTAATTATTTAATTAATTAATTATTTAATTAATTAATTAATCTATTTATTTATTTATTAACATTTTTACATTCTGTTTATATTATATATAATATTATATATTTATATTTATATTTATATTTATATTTATATTTTATATATATATATATATATATATATATATTATATTTTATATTTTACTTTTATATCTCGCAATGCGATTCAGGCACAATTCCGATTCCAAGCACACAAAACTACTTTATTTCTCGTAATCGTGACTATATCTCACAACTTAACTTTATATCTCATAGTGACACTTCATTTCTCATGTTAAAGTTTTACTCTGAATGGAAACAGGCAACCATACTCAGCTCTCGCTTTAAAATGTTGAGTTTTAGCTGGAATCTGCCTGCCCTATCATGACCTTAAGTGGGTGTAAACCCCGTTTTTGAGTTTCAGTGTGTGAAGTGGCCATGCCCTCGATTCGTGATGGCACACAGTGATGAGGTCATTGTCTTTGGACTCTGACCAACTTTCTCCCTCTCTCTTTTTCGCTCTCGTTTCCTCTCCCAGAGAACAGGTCCTCTCAGAGGCTGCATTGGGATTCCCCGTCTGCCTCCCACCCGTCTCTCTCCCAGACAGGGAGGGATTCAGAAAGTCACACTCTCAATGCTTTTCCACAAGCCAGAAACTCAAGGGTCGTGCTTCCTTTGGCCCATGTTTCTTTCCAGTTGTTTTTGGTGCCCTCCCTCTTTTCTCTCCCTTTCTCTCCGGTAGGTCTTTCCTCATATGTTCCCTGAGCCAGCCTTTTTCTTTGGCCGCCATGACTCTTACACTCTGGCGGCACGACTGAGAAGACATCCGAGAGGATGTGGCTTTGCGTGTGGAGAGGTGGCACAATGCGCAGAACTCTCTGTGTGCTCCTACACGCAACCAGAGTATGTGTCTGTGTGTGTGTGCGTGTTTGTCGCATTTGACAATTATTCGTAAAACAGATGACGCGCTCCATGCCATTTCAATTTCCACTCTGAATATGGCCCATAATCGCCATTACTGCACATCAAAAACAATGAAGCGGTGAGAATCCACTGGCGAGAAAATCGGAGGACGTTGACGCTATATTTTTCTGTTTAGCGTGAAAGCATGTCTCATTGCCATTCTGTTTTCAGTCTCTGTGAAATTGATATCTTAAAGGGTTTTTCGAGAAAATAGTGCAAAGCGGAACATTAAAGCCTTGAGACACTCGGTCCATAAAGAATTGTAGGCTCAACAACAGATAACAAATTGTGCTGCACTACAGGGAAATACTGTAATCCAATAATTATGTGTGACCCTACGAGTAACTCAACACATCAATTCACCATCAGAAACATTTCATAACTGCATTTAAATGTCTGATATTCACTCAGTGCCGTAAATGCACGTGCAAATGGATGCTTTATCATCTTTGTGATCAACATTACTGATTATTTTAGTTGTGCAATTATTTTATTGCATTACTTTTCTTTACTTAATTTAGTACTGTTTTTTTTTCTTTTGTGATGGCCACATGTAACGAGAGAGAGAGAGAGAGAGAGAGAGAGGAATTGTTTGGTATTATATGATTTACTAATGAATTAATAAGTTTAATTATTTCTAATTAGTTATTACAAATAGTATAATAACTATTTAATAATTTATCATATAAACATTTAATCATTTTACATAATTTTTTGTTTATTATATTTATTACTTATGTACAGCATAGTTATAGTTATAGGTGTATATCTGAATTTGTTCAGATATTATGTTTATAATTTATTATTTTGTAAAGAGAGAGAGAGAGAGAGAGAGAGAGCGAGACAGAGAAAGGATTTGCTTGGTATTATATGAATTATTAATGAATTAATCATTTTAATTATTTGCAATTAATCATTACAAATAATATAATAATTTAATAATTCATAATATGACTATTTAATCAATTATTACTTTTTTATTTATTTTATGTATTACTTATGTACAATAGTTTTAGTTACAGATGGACAAATTTGTTCAGATAATTATTCATAATTAATTATTTTGTAATTTTATAGAGAGAGGAATTGTTTGGTATTATATGAATTATTACTGAATTAATAATTGTAATTATTTGCAATTAATTATTACAAATAATATAATTATTTAATCATTCATAATATGAACATTTCATCATTTATTACATTGTTTTTTATTTATTATACTTATTACTTATGTACAGTAGTTATAGTTACAGATGGACAGATTTGTTCAATTAATTATTTTGGAATTATGTGCGTATATGTTATGTGTTTTTGTGAATATATACCTTTAACACATATAATTAAAGACTTTTTGAAGTATTTAGTAAAATATATGGTTCATAAGAGTTATTGGTTTGTGAATCAGTAGTTGCATTGTTGTTTTTGCATATGTTTTTTAGGAAACCTTGTTTGATGTTTGAAATGTATCATGCATCATTACGGCACATTTATCTCCACTTCAAAATCTAATCAACCTCAATCAACATCTGTAAATCATATTATGTATACATAATATCATCTTATAAATGCATGTAAATATGCGTATGCATCAGTAAACATACTTATGCGTTTTAATACAACCAATCGTGCACGGCGTGGACCAAGGGTTCAGCAGCACCACGGGGTGAAAACCAATCAAGGGGTCTATTCCTGAAGGAACATTAATTCCTGCCCATATTTCCATCTTATTAGTGTCCAGTTATACCCAGGACTAATTGAACATTAAATATAAAGAAAGTTAATGAAAATGTCCTTTATCCCTGTTAAACTGTGCCTGAGACTGCATTTATTAAAAGGAATTAATCGGCACATACCCTCTGCGCAGAGAGAGAGAGATGTGTGCGTGCAACACTCTCCATAGCGCTGGAAATTAGGACTTTTTTTTGCGTCCGGGTAAATAACAAAGACCTCGTTGTTCCTTCGTTCTCAGAATTCCTGCATTCCATACCAAATTTCTCATTTTCCTGTCTCTCTCTCTCTCTCTCCCTTATGCAGTTTGCTCAGTGGTTGAAGACATCTTATATCAGACTGGATTCGGCCATCACGGTTTCTCCAGCGAAACGTTCAGCACTGATCTCGAGGTCTATTATCAGAAGTGCAATTAACATTAGTACTTCACTCAGATAGACACTATTGTCAGAAGCCCTATAGTACAGGTGCCATTTTCAGCCATTGTTCTCTGCTCTTTAGGTGACATTTGATCGTATTTATGTCAAAACACACTCCTGAGGAGCGAATTACGGGCCGATGAAGAGCTGAATGTCCAGATCAGGAATATCTGACTTCAGTCGAGCACAAAAGGTTGTTCCCAGACATTCCTGGTCTCCTGCCCTTCTAAGGCCCCTGCTCGTGTCAAACCCCGGGGTTCTGATAACAGTAAAAAGGCCAGCGGCTGAACAATGGAGGGCCAATTTCATTTAGATGAAAGGAAAAAAAGAATAAAACGATAATGTAACATTCTCAATCCCAGACCTCCAAAAGCGTCTCCTCTTCAGATTCTCTCATTAACACTTCCCCATTGAATTGGCGTGAGCGGGGTTAAAAAGCCATTTAAGAGGCACCGAAAGAAACAATGCCAGCCCAAAAAGACAATAAATAAGATTTCATGTGCATATTTGTAATTTAACATCAAAAGACCCTCCAATATAGACCTCTGTAGCTGCTGTTCTTTAATGAACAGACCCCTCCCCCCCTTAATCACATTCAAATTGGTTAGTGTTCAGAAAATAGAAATATGTATTAGATAGCAATAAATTTTCATCATTGGCTAAGCCTGCTGCTTAATTGTCCTGTCCCAGGGCTTTGAAATTTCATTGTTCGTTAGGTGCTTAAGTCCCCCATCTCATTTTGTCTCTGTGACATTAGTGCTGAGGGCTCTAATACTCGAATAATTTGAATGGGGATTTGCATGATAGAGCGGGGGAGCATTAAAATATAGGGGGGAAAAATGAAAACGGGGGAAACGGCTCCTTTCACTTCAAAAGTCACTTTGTTCAAAGTCAAATCACAATATTTAAAGATGCGTTATCGTTTTTTTCTCCCTCTGTCTTTTTCCCAGGGTTTGGATGTCAGAGCTCATTAGTTGTCATGTTAGCGGTCACATCTTTGTTGTGTTGTCCTGGTATTGTATCAATTCCTTCAGTTCACTTCAAGGAGAAAGTGGTTTGGAATTAGCGAGTTAGTAGCAATACAAGGATTGGGCTGGGGTTTTTCAGGATGAATCTGTTTGCTGCCCCTCTCTGAGCTCAGATAATCAGTTTTACAAACTCTTTGGTGTATCTGCTTTGTTGAAAATGCGTAAGATTTTGTACTTTAGGCCTCTAACAATTCATACTGTAAACACTTTCTGTTTACACTGAAAAATTTGTTTGTGGGTAACCTAAAATATAATTTAACCTAATAATTGAAGAACCACTGACAGAGTTACATTGGGGTCCTGGGACCCCCAAAAGCCTGTAAGAATGTATTAGGGGGTCTACAGAAAATGTATGTTTATATAAAATTAAAATATAAGACTTTTTCTCACATCTGTCACTGTTATCTTGCTCACTGCAATTTTAAGGCAAATTCTGTCTATAGCAGCTTTGAAACAATATTTATGCTTAAATTAAGTCTTATTGATCATAAATTCTAATCAAATTAAAAAATGGTTCATTTTTGGTTTACAGCAGTGTTCTAATAGTGGGAAAAAATACCAAGTTAACTTTAAGCAGAGTACTTAATACAGACCATTAGATCAGGTAGAAATTGTTCTTAAAGGGATGGTTCACCCAAAAAATGAAGATTCTGTCATTAATTACTTACCCTCTTGTGGTTCCAAACCCGTAAGACCTTCGTTCATCTTCGTAGTGCTCTCTTGTACACACGCATTGAAGACTGACACAGAAGAGAAGAAATTGTTGAATAAAGTCATTATTTTTGTTTTCTTTGTGTACAAAAAGTATTCTCGTAGCTTCATGAAATTAAGGTTGAACCACTGATGTCACATGGGCTATTTAAAAGAAGTCCTTACTACATTTCTGGGCCTTGAACATGGTTGTTGCACTGCTGTCTAGGCAGAGTCAGAAACCTCTCGGATTTCAACAAAATTGTGTTCCGAAGATGAACGAAGGTCTTATGTGTTTGGAATGACATGAGGGTGAGTAATTAATAACTGAACTACCCCTTAAATGAATGTGCATTTACTTTTTTTTTACAGTGTAGAGAGGTATTAGAAACGTGTTAGAGACCATTTAGCAGGAAAAACACACATAATTGTTTTCTTTTTTTTTCTAAACGGGCTTTTGGTCCCCTAGCATTTTAATGAAAAGAGAGAAGCAACTGAAGCAGAAACAACAAAAACAACAAAAACATTGTTTTTTTCCAGTACACTCCGCTGTCTGAATTTGTTAGCTGACTGGGACACAGTGCAAGCTGGTTACTGAAGCTAACAGTGTGGAAAAGGTGTTAAAATCTGGCTCTGGACACTGGAATTATCCACCACGCTGGTCCTGCATAATACGGTTTCACCCTCGTTTCCAGTGTCCATAATTAGACACTTTAAGATCACAGTTAACAAACAGTCAGAGTGAAGAAAAAAAAAAACAAAAAGGGGAAATATTAATACAATACCTTGAAGTCTCTAAAAGGGATCATTTGCATAATAACTAGGTTAAAAACTAATAATTAAGTCCAAAAAAAAAAAATAAAAATAGAAAGAGAATGTGCCTCACCTAAGACGAGGCACTCGCTCTCTCTCAAACCAGCCAAGCAGAGATGGCCAGGCTTTTGTTGCTGAGATTTACTAAATGAATTTATTATCTTAATGCCCTTCAACTGCAAATTAAACAGACGTCCTGGCCATTGTTTGAATGAGAAGTCATTCCTTGAGGCACTTTTCAGCCTGTCATTCAGCGTTAATGGAGGGGGAGAGTGGCTGAGAGCAGAAAGATGCTCAGACGGTTATAGTGAGGTTGCCATCATGATCGTTTGACACAGAGATTAAGATAAGCATTCCACAAATAAACATCTGCCTGAAACAATTTCTGACATAGCCATTTGACGAAGAATCTGAACTATTTGAGTTGTTGCTTTTTATAGAACTTTTTCTTAAAGGAAAATAAAAACCCAGTCTTGGTGTTTTAATCATGTGGGACTTTGTTTAGGACTCTCAAGTTCCAAAATAACAAAAGGCCCGTTTACACCTGGTCACTTCATGCATTTTCTCTGATTGGATAGCTATCTGATCATAAAATGACCTCTGAATAAATTTATCTGATTGTTGAAACCACAAATGTAAATCTTACTTCTCCCAAATGTTAAAAAATAAATGTGTGAGAGTGTGTTATAGGCTATATGACGTTATAGTCCAGTATGACAATGATAATGCAACACGCATCACAGCGGATGAGTAGCTGAGTATTTCTTCTACACTTTTGCAAATGAAACTGAAAGTAAGTTGCAGATGCTCAAAACACAATCATTTTCATTAAAAGTAGGAAGACTAACTTATCTTTCCAGTGCTGATGCTGCTCTCTCTTCTGTTGCAGTCTTGGAGCTTGAGATTAGCTGATGATGAATAAAATGCAGCACGTATTTGTTGTTGTCTTTGATGTGAAATCCTTAAATTTGCATATTGCATATTCATCAATGCGAAAGTAAGCCTATTGGTGAGACTTTCAGTTCATTAGCCGCTATAGGGAAAAAATGAGAAGAATAACAACATACAACGGTAAAACTGTTTGCACTACAAACAAATATGTTCATAGTTAAGGTAATACATGTAAATAATATGGTAAGACACATCAATTTGTAATATCAAGCAGCAATACGAGCTGTTTTGTACAGTTAAAAATAGCTGGACATGGTTGAGACTGGAAGCCAGACCCATAAAATTTACAAATGCGCCCACTCTTACGGAAAAGAAAATCGGATTTATATATACGGGCCATACTATAACTAGGGGTACATTTAGAATTTGACAATGTGAAGAAAAAAAGTTTTCCTTTTTCCCAAAAACCCAAACATGACCTTACACTGCTTTGAAACAATCTATATTGTATAAAGTGCTATATAAATAAAGGCGATCTGTAGGAATATGTGCATAAAATACCATCTATGTTTGCTACTGTCCACCATGTTACCTTTACTGGGTAACACAGTTGACAGGTAACTTAGAAGCCTAGAACTACTGAGCGTATGGTATGTTTAGAAATATATTTTCATAAACACTGTTGACAGTCAGTTAATCCACTCTTGACACAGGTTCGCTAGTTTAACCAATATTAGGAGAGAGAATATAACTTCTAGTGTTTCATCCATATGCTTCTAGAGGAAATATTATCATATCATGCTTAAATGCAGAGTAGAATGAGCAACTTTACAAAATCGGACCAATGAATACCAGGGTTGTAAGTGATATGAACATCATTTTTAAACAAAATAAAAAGATATGGCTTTTTCAACAGTGTGATTGGGAAAAATATAATTGTGTACTAGAAAATTAAGCATCAGGGCTTTATACTGATGAAAATATATTAAAAATATACTTCACAGATGTAAGATGTACCCACAATTATATGACCCATACGTTTTGCAGAGACACATTTATGTGGAACCATTTTAACAAATCCGATCACTAAAAGTGACTTGGCAGTGGTCTATATGACTTGTGAACTATATTTATAGACTTCTGAAGGGACATTTAAAACATTTTTTTGAATTGGATCTCTTTTAATGAATCGTTCCATGCTCTAAATGATCAATCTCACCGATTCAATTTGGTTACAGGAACTGACCTACTGAAACGGAAGATTATTAGTGAATAGCAGCTTAAATGTTGTTCACGTTGCATTTGTTTGTCATGCAAAACTATCATATGGCTTCACACTTTTTAGTGAGAACTAGTAAAAATAGATCTTTTTTCCTATTTAAAGTCCTCCTCTTCAACAGCAACTTCCTTCTTTTCAGTTTAGCCATACAGTCGCTTCCTTTTTTTGACACCTTAGCCAAATCACTTTGTCCTAAATGAAATGACTTATTTGTGTGAACGTGTTTGTCTGGTTTTGCCCTCTGCATTTGGCACGTGTCTCTACAGAACTGCTGGACTGCTGTTTAGTCTCTCTCCTCTTCCAAGAGCTGGTGTTTTTTGCGTCTCATTGGGTATTTTCAGGGCTATTATTTCCAGGCAGACTCCCTTATTAGTTAATTTCTTCATGGAATCCAAATGTCATATTCTGGCAAACATAACCAAGGCTCTTTTCCCTTTGAGGTCACTGTAGCTTTATTGCCGGGGTCTGAAATAATGAGCCTGAGCTGGGCGACCCTAGAGCGGACACTTTTTTTTTTAAGAGCAAGAGCAGGGCCTGCGGGGGCAGGGCGGGCAACGCGAAACAACAACAACAACAACAAGCGGTCGTGTTCAGCTCAGCGTGCGCACTGAAGCTTCATGTGGTAGCTTTATTGGATAAAATGCACTCTATTAGACACCGTGAATAAGCTCCTAATTAAAAACAGTTTGGGAGACGGCAGTAATTGCATCTTGTTAAATCTGGCTTTTATTTCAAACGCAAAGGAGGTGGGAAATATGGTGACATGATTTGAATGTGCACAAAGATGGGCAACTAAAGAATAACACTAATATCTGACCCCGGAGAGGGTCTTGAGTTCTTTCGCACATTCATTTGATTTTTTCCATATATAATCCTGTGCTCTTTTCCCTTTAAATAAAACTACTTAAGCAAGCTATCATACCTGGACTCATCTAAAGACGTCTTTTAAATGAATGTCGTTGTATGACAAAAGTTTGTCTTTTGTTTGAATAATAATGTGTTCTCATAATCTGTCTTTTTCAAGTCCATACCTCCTCCTACTTATCTCACTTTATTCCAATTCATATTGAGATGCGTCATTCCACCCCCAATATCCGCCTTTTATTCCTTCTCATTATTTTGTCCATGGCTTCTCATTAATATGCATCAGGAATAATGTATCTAAATAATGCTGGAACATGGTGAAAGAATGGAACTGTAAAATGTCCAGAAATTTCTGGTAGATGGGAATTGTGATCTTGTCATTAAGAGTTAAACGAATGTCCAATCACAATTACCTCTCTAAATGTACGTACACTTTGAATGGAGATGGGATGGACAGGGTTAGGGCAATCTTTTTTTATGCATAAAAACGTTTCAGTCGTCTTCTTTTTTATACTCAGTGCTTTGCTTTTTTTTCTTTGTTCCTTTTTTACTTTATTTTTTGTCTCTTTGGTTTGTGCGGTAGTCATGTTTTTTTATTGGATTCAAGCGAGCTGAAATAAATAATTAAAGAACCACTTTCTCACTAGTTAAGTGAACGCGATAGTTAACCGCAGTGTACAAATAGGTCTATCTTCCTTTCCCCAAGCTGTCTGTTTAGATTAATGGGCTTCTTCAGTGCCGTGCCACGCAGGGATTCCCATTTCCTTATTAGATTTGGGGACATCAAGTATTAAAATTAATTTTTTTCCTATTTCATTCTCATTAAAAGCCCTGTTCCTTGATGTTTATGTAATTTAGGCGTAAACAAATCTTATAAAAGTGTGTATTGTCGTACTGGATTTTAAATGAGACTTAATGAGCAAACTGGGAACTGAAATTTATCCATGACTCCTCTTGAATATTCAATGGGATACATATATATGTATATGCTAATGGCTGAGTTTAGACATATGTAGTGTGCTCTTAGCATACTAATAGGTCATGGAAGACATAGGGCATGAATCGTATCAAGCCAATCACAGATGTAAGGAGAAAGAGAAGAGGTCAAACACAGAGATATGTGTGCATAGCTAATGATACGGCTTTCATTTGTGGTTTCATGCCACTGTTTTATAGAAAATGGTTTGTGTTCTGCTGAAACTTTGAAGATAATATATATAGGTATTCTGACGTCTGTAATTTGCCTCATGTGACTCTCTTACTTTAATCAATTTGACCATTGCTTATACACAAAATATGTGAAATTGTGGTTCAGGAAGTGTTCAATCTTAAATGTTAGGGTCTAAATGTGAGATTTAGACCAGCTAGCCCTAACATTTTTTTTTCTCTCTGAGGTGAGGTGCAATGGCCTTCCATATATGACTTCTATTTTTACACAAAAATGTATATTTGTTATGTTGCAGAAGCTTTATATCAAGATTATCATGTAAGTTTATTTATTTTCTTACCAAAAAAGGGTCTTAAATCATTTCCACCAGTCAGATCACTTCCACCAAAAATACTAATGTTCACACACTGAATCTGCACTTCCCTTTATCTCCTCCTTAAATGGCCAGACTTTTCACAGAGGCTCTGGATTGGTACTTTTTTCTTTTTTTTTTTTTTTTTACATTTTTAATTGTGCTAACCCCCTGTCGTCAAAGCTGGCCCACGTTAATCCCTTTTAAGGTGAAAGAGAGCAAATGTTTTGAATTTTGAGCACCTTTGCAGTGGCTGTTTGATAGCACAATGCTACGTTACGGTCAGTGTGTGTCCACATTTGGAGAGATTAATGGAGAATACTGTTCTTGTGACCTTTCCTCATAGAGATGGAGGTGAGGCGAGTCATTAATGCTTCTTATGTGGTAATTAACGAGCCCCCATCCCCCATCGCCCCCTATCCGGCTATAGCACCCACCCCCACGTCAGAAAAAATTACGCAGAATGGAGGTGATCATTTAATTAGGCTTATGTGCATATCTGGTGATAGCCAAAGAGAGGTGTCAGATTTTAACTGCTGCACTAAATTACAAGCCCTACCACCTACAGCTCACAACACTCGGACAAGACGCGACACCAGTGTGTTAGTTACTCCACAAATAGTCCAAGCATGCTTCCTGTGTGGAGATTAAGTGGCATCAGGAAATCTGGAGAAGGTCATGGGTGTCCACAGCTTTGAAGTGATGCTAATCTCCAGGTATTTTCCAAAGCGGGTGATAAGCAATTATTTTCAACAGCCAAAGGCTTGTTTTGTACATACAGTCCATGGTAAAGCAAGTAAGATGTCAACCTTTTTGAATAGTTCAGCCAAAAATGTCATTGTTTACTCATGCTCATGTCATTCCAAACCTGTATGACTTTCGTTCCTGTGTGGAAAAAAAAAAATGTTTTAAATGAATATCTTGGCTACGATAAAAACGAATGATGACTGGGATTGAATAGCTCTTGAATTACAAAAAGAAAACAACTGTTCCTTTAAAGGATTAGGTCACTTCCAGAATTAAGTTTAATAATTTACTCACCCCTGTGTCATCCAAGATTTTTCTCCATATAGTGGACTTTTACGGGGATCAGCAGGTTGAAGGTCCAAATTGCAGTTTCAATGCAGCTTCAAAGGGCTCTAAATGATCCCAGTTTAGGAATAAGGGTCTTATCTAGCAAAACAATCTGTTAGTTTCTTTAAAAAAAAACAAAACAAAAAAAAAAAAAAAAAAATATATATATATATATACTCTTTAACTGTAAATACTTGTCTTGCACTAGCTAGACGTCACGCATTCACGCAAGTAATCATGTTGGAAAGATCACGCGTGTTTACAGTGTTCACAAAGTGAACGTGCAAAGAAACCAAAAGAAAGTTCAAACAACGATGTGGGATGATTTTGAAGTTGGAGAAGAAAATGAGATGGAATTTTTTGCTCTACCCTACCTTTTTGAACCAGAGCATACAGATGAAGAACTAACCACATGTGACCTTTCCAATGTGATTACGTAATGCATGAAGTCATAGATGCGCATCACAGAGCTAGTGCAAGATGAGCATTTGTGGTATATAAATCTTGTGGTATATAAAATGACTGATTGTTTCTCTAGATAAGACCCTTATTCCTCATTGTGTAGAAACCTTTGAAGCTGCATTGAAACTGCAATTTGGACCATCAACCCATTGTTCCCCACTGAAGTCCACTATATGAAGAAAAATCTTGGAAATTTTTTCCTCAAAAACCTTAATTTCTTTTCACCTGAAGAAGACATGGCATGATTTTCATGGGGGTGGGGGGGGATGACATGGGGGTAAATTATCACGAAATTTTAATTCAGGAGTAAACTAAACCTTTAAGGCCATGTTGTAGACCCTGGATCTGGAGTCAGTGGCAGGTCATGATCTCAGAAAGAGACACTCCAACACTATTTCTCCACACGCCACAGTACTCAGTCCAAACAGAACAAGATGTTAGCATGTTTGGCGTGTCCTTCCCGCATAGCTACCTCCACTCTGATTACCCCTACGGCTCTGCCTCGTACCCCTTCTTACGTGTTGATGATTGATGTGGCTCGTGCTTCGACCCAGCTTCATTAGTGCAAATGTCATCCCTGCCACCGCAACTAACGCTTATGCCTCTGCCATATTTTACCATTCCTCTTCTAATTGAGTTTAGAGTTAAAAATGTATGAGTGTATTAATTGTTTTGTGACATTGGAGGGGAGTTTGGGTGACAAAGAGGACCTTCCATGCAGAGTAGAGGCTAGATGATTCTAGTCTGTTCCAGTCCCTCTGTAAGCCTGTTCCCCGGGGGAATAAAACAAGAGGGACATTTAAATGCCAATTTGGGTCTGACGGATGCTAAAATTTACATGCTCAGCTCTTTTAAAAATGCTTTGCAAAGTGGAAGAATTTCTCCAGCTACATATTTAAATGTTCTCAGTTGGTGTTTTTTCACTGTTAATTAATTTGAAACTTAATGCACAGTAATTTTACATCATGTTTCTATTTTTCATATATGTGATTATTAGAAGTGCATGCTAAGGCAAAGATCACTGGTGCTATTATTCATACTTAGGTTATTATTAAACTTTTTTTGAAGAAGTATTACACTTTTGCAAATACTGTTACTCTTTAGCATACCAGTACATTCAAGTCAAATCAAGAGACTGAAAAGCTCT
Organism: Labeo rohita; assembly: GCF_022985175.1. NCBI lineage: Eukaryota > Metazoa > Chordata > Actinopteri > Cypriniformes > Cyprinidae > Labeo > Labeo rohita. The sequence goes on along the minus strand of NC_066879.1, from coordinate 27,942,401 downwards.
TTTTTATATACGTTTTTAATAAGTAATTAGTATGATTAATCTTTTATCCAAAGCTATTTGTATTATATTCAATCTGAATTGATGATGTATTAACTTTATATACTAAAACTGCATAATTATTTTTAAAATTTTAATGAAAATTACAGTTTTTAATGTCATTTTACGGGGGAAAAAAAAATTAAGCAAGCTACCATACACATTCAAAAATGATGTAGAACAAACAATAAATGTTATTTCACTGACATATAAAGTTTACAAAAAAACAATGTTTAATTTACAATGAAATGTTGTGAAAATTATTCATATTTTATTATTAAAAATGTATGAGTGGACATTCCCAGAGTTTTTATATAACAGTCTATTATGCTTGTTTGTTTATTTGTTAATTAATTAATTTATTTATAGAATTTATGTATTTATTTATTTTCATTTTGTATAAGTTTCATTAATATTTGTATATATGTTTTGTGCAATATCAGTCTAAGGAAGATTTTGTCACATTTATTTAATTTATTTTCATATCAGCTTTGTTAATAATTGTAAATATGTTTTGTGCAATATCAGTCTGTTTAAAGAAGGCTTTGTCACTTTTATTTATTTATTTATTTATTTATGTTTTATAATTATCATATTTAAATGATCTATACCCAATTTTAACTAGACTATATATTAACGTGTGTTGTGTGTGTACAGTATGTGTGTGAGTGTGTGTGTGTGTAGGCTACATCATCTGTTCTGTAATCTTACACTGTTCATTGTCTCTGTCTTTATGTTCCCACCTCCTTTCCTTCATGCAGTCCCTTTTTTTTTCCTCCTCTCTTTTCCAGTCAATTTGAGCCAGCTGTAAAAACTATCCCGGTGGTGCGGGTACTGTCTGGCAGGTTTGGTCGTGCAGTAGGTGAGGGGCCGGCAGAACAGCGCGGACTTCTGAGACAGTGTGCCTAATGCTCTCCACGTGTTATTGTCTGGAAAACGGGCCTTCGGTTAGTCATCCACGTGGAAAACGCCCCGTTAGCAAACAGCTGGGTCAAACTGCACAGCCACTCACCTCCCGAAATCATAATTCTACAGCCGTTGGGATATCCAGTACAACAGCACTCTTGTTGTTAATATTGTTTATGTTAAATATGTTTAATTGTATGTCAGATTGTTTTGTGAGGACTTACGTCACAGAAGTCACAAGGTCAAGGTGTGGCCGTGACCCTAATACTACTGCGATGCCAGGCTCATGCAGTCCTGTTGTATGCCAGGCCATCCTTCTGAAGTGCAAGGGAAGCTGTTCTATTCCTGTCCTCCTCCTTCCAGAGACACAATGAACTGTTGAAAATGTAATTGCCTCCCTGATCTATCCGCCACATGCCGTTCAAAAGCCCCTCACTCACTCCAATGGGCAGCCGCTCAGATGATCTCACCCCACTGTACGCGGACAAAAGAGTGTTCTTATTAAAGAATGGCGCTGCGGAGAGATGACAAAGACCGTGGAACATGGACAAGAGAATTTTTCTGACATACTCCAAGAATTTCGTACACTGTCACTGTCAGTGCCAGACAATAATTACTGAGCTCCAAAGGCATGGCTGCTATGAATCGAGGCACTGGTATAGTGTTACGCGGGGAGACGAATGAATAAGAGAATTGCTGGTGGTCAAGCTGCTCTAGGAGATGAGGATGACACAACAGGCCCAGTGTTATTAGCGTTAATGAAACTCAAACATAATAAATGAAACCTGTTGGAATAACTGGAATTAAAATAACATACATTTTCATGGCTGTAAATGACACAAAGATACAAATAGAAAAAAACAGTACACGGCCTAGAAAAGTGTAATGCTTTTAATTATATTCAAATAGTTCACCAAAAAATTAAAGTTCTGTCATTAATTACTCACCCATGTCGTTCCAAACCTGTAAGACCTTTGTTTATCTTAAGAACACAAATGAAAATATTTTTGATGAAATCTGAGAGCTTTCTGACCTTGAATAGACAGCAACGCAACTGACACTTTCAAGGTCCAGAAAGGTAGCAAGAACATTGTTAAAATAGTCCATGTGACCTCAGTGGTTCAACTGTGATGTAATTAAGCTATGAGAATACTGTTTGTGTGCAAGGAAAACAAAAATAATGTCTTTATTCAACAATTCAACTAAGAGAGATGGATGTTCTACGTCAGAATGCCGGCTTCTTTGTTAGCAGCACCACGCGCATACGTTGTGATACTCTCATGAATGCGCGTCGAAGACTGACACGTAAGAGAAGAAATTGTTCAATAAAATCATAATTTTTGTTTTTTTTGCGCACAAAAAATATTCTCGTAGATTCATAACATTACGGTTGAAACACTGATGTCACATGGACTATTTTAACCATGTCCTTACTATCTTTCTGGGCCTTGAACGTGTCAGTTATGTTGCTGTCTATGCAGGGCCAGAAAGCTAAAATTGTATTTTGAAAAACTGAATGTTTTGTGTAAAAAAAAAAAAAAAAAAAACTCTGACAACCCTGAGTTCTGAGGGCCTCCCAAGAGTTCTGTTTATTTGAACATTTTGTGAATTGTTTATGGCAAGTGCTTGTGCTTTAGTTTGTGTAATGACACAGCTTACGCGGAAGCTTTGGCTGAGAAGTCCGACAAGTTCCAATAAATATTCTCCCACGCGCATTTCTGGAACAGTGTGCGTAATTGCATTCACGTAAATAATTTATGCAACCATCTTGGATAAACACATACTGAGTCATTTTGAGATTCCTGTGAATGTGAGGGGGGTTCTGTCTGACAGATGCAAGAGGGAGAAAAAAAACTCAGTGAATAGCAGGAGATGAAATGAAAGTAGAAAATCGAGAAAATGAAAAGCGCACAAGAGAGAAAAAAGTAGACGAAAACAGTAATAAATGTCTTGTCTTGTGGAAGCTCTGCTGTGGTATTGCTATTTCTTTCCAGGCTGACTGGTGATGTCTGTGTTAAGACTTGGCAACAAGTGAATTAGCCTCCGGAAGGAATCAAACAAAAGCGAGAAAAATCAATACGGACAAAGTAGAAGTTTTTCATTACGTTCCACATCTATTGAATCAATGCTAGGCTGTTATCACTTTATCGGTTTGGGGTCGCTGTACCGCAGTCATTAACATCTCCAAGCCATGCTAGACTCATCCGCACTCGCTAGCGACGTCTCATCATTTCCTTGTGTTGCTTGTACGGTTAAAGTGATGAAATATTGACCAGTTGCTCCAGGATCCAACTCTATTGATCTCAACTTATCCAGCTGTTTATATCTGAACTTAAGGTTTAACTTGCATTGATTTTTTCACCACCTTTGAGTTCTCAAGGTGCTGGCCTCTGCTACTCGCTAATTGGCTTAAACAAGAGAGGATTGTAGTCCTCATCCAAGGCGGGAATACGTATGTTCTTTCAAGGTTCTAATAATCGAAAACTAGAGATAAAAAGAGGTGTTTCTTTGTCCAGGATTGATTGTTTTAGTCATTAGAAGGCAACAACCTGCAAGTTTCCAAGCAAAAAAAGATATCTGTGGTACGTGAATGGCAAGTACTTCTTCTTTTTTTCTTTCTTTCTTTCTTTATGTTATACATTGTACAGAAGTCAAAATGCACAAAACTTATTTGTAAATGCATATTTTAAAGATCCCTGACCTTTTTGTTTGCTTGCTTTTCAAAACTCCATTTCGAAGAAGTTGCCTTTCACGCACTGAGATATTTTTATATATTTGCATTTAATGGTGGTCCTCCCTTAATACTATTAGCTGACCCCATCATCGCCTCAGTATGTTACATTAATGTAAGAGTTTTGAAAAGATTACGGCGAGTGAGCGAACTCTTAAACCGACACAATATTGACTGGCGTGGGTAAACTCAATGCAGTATCCGAGGAGATAAAATGCCAGTGCCTTTATTTGTTTTCTGTCAGGTGACAAGGTTAAAATGTAAGCGTAATACAGACATGAAATCAATTCTGTAGTCTCTTTATCTGTCTGTCTGAGGCCATTAGGCACCAATTGCACCTCATCCCTGTGAAAGAATTACGATCGCATAATTTATTTATTTTTACACCTTCTTTTGCTTTTTTTAATTTATTTGTTATTAATTGATTTATTGTTACCAGTCAACCTTGGATGCCAATAAGTGCTTAACTGCAAAATGAATCTAGTTACATGCTTCCTCCATGCATGTGCATTTAAGTTTTCATAACACGCTTCATTTCATAACTGTTTACTGCTGGTTATTGTACCAATTAAAAAGAGAGAGGCCTTGCAGCTTAAAGAGAAGAAAAAGATGCTCTTACATTAATTTATGCATGTTTTGACATACACATTTGCCATAATTTCATTTGAAAATACCATTTATACAGGTGATTAATTAAATGAAAAGACTTCAGGATAAATGAAGAACATCTATGCGTGTTGAAGTTTTTGTATAATATTGAAGTGTATAGAAGTTCACATGTACAGGGCATCAGGCCTCCAGCGGGGACAGAAAGGCCTTTTGTACTCTCTAAGGACTAATTCAGACATCTTTTGGTTGGAAGAGCCATCCTGCCATATTTCAGTTCTCCATGGGAGAGGTCTTGACTGACTGACTGCCCCCTAATGAATATGAATGTTAAAAAAACAAGGCGAGAGAGGGTTCTCATTGGATATGAATGCAAACAAGGCACCACTTGCTACCCTTTGGCCTCTATTCAGAGTCACTATGCTTGTGTCAAGCCCTTAATATTCAATGACAGCACTCTAAGATTTAGTCATTAATGGTATTAGAAAATCATCTTAAGCATATTGACATCAGTATTGTTTTACTAAAATGTGTCTGTTCAGCAGTTTGTTTATCAATTAATCTGGACTCTTGAGATGTTTGCAATTAGCTTTTTTAGAGTTTTGACCTCTAACTTTCTCTTGCACTGTTTTTGACACTTATGATTATCTTTGAGAGACTCAACAAATATCAACAGATTCTAAAGCCAGTTAGACATTTCAGCAGATGTAAGGAAAATCATTAATGAAATCCCTTTAGCATATCAATTATTTGTCTTGTATAGAAAATGTTTTAAATGGAAATCAGATGGAGACTTTTGCTTTTCTTCACTTTATAAATAGATCCTAGTATATCCTCTAGTCTAGAGGTTCTCAAACAGTGCTCACATTTGCCAATATACTGACTGAACCAGTGGTTCAACTCACTGACATGATGTTAACATGAACTAAAAATTTAGTGACATAATGTTTAATCAGAATGTTATAATCAGAATTGCAAACCTGCATTCAGATCTGCCCCCATCTAATCAACAACCAATGAATAGAACAAAGTTCTTCTTTTTTATTTTTCACTAAGATGCACTACATTGCAATTTGGAAGAAAAGATCTCACGCTGCTTGCCTTAAAATATCGCTTTTACATATCACATTAAAAGTTCCAGTAAGTGATTTGGATGAACTATTCATTTAAATCAGTTTTTCTCAACTGGTGGGTTGCGACCCAAAAGTATGTCTCGGAGTGTATAGTCAAAGACAGAACATCAACAACAGAAAACGTAATTACTTGCAATGTGTGAAATAAAAGTAAAGTACAGTACCAATAAATCTCATAACTGCTACTTAGTGTGTTAGTTGTAAGGATTTGCATGAAGGTAAGATATTCATTCTATTCAGGAGCATTTTCCATGTTTTTTAACCATAGATATATATATACATATCTATGCTATTAACACTTCATGTTTAGTATATGTGTATTTACCATGATAAGTGTTGTTTCCATAACCCAAAAATATCATGTTATAAAAACACACTTTGTGTTATTTTATATACGTTTAAATGACTAAGTGGCTAAAACTTAATTGTATCAAAAAATAGTTTGGGACTGCTATTTAATAGCCTTACAGGCTGTTTATTCATAAGTATTATTCATATTCTTACAATTTATGTGTATGATAAAGAAGTAGTTCACTTCCACAATGAAAATTTCTACTATATATATATATATATATAATTTCATATATCCTAAAAAGTGGGTCGCGGCTTGATGGCAATGGGAAAATGGATCCCATGGCCAAACCAGTTGAGAACCTCTGCTTTAAATGACACATAAATGAGAACTTCATTAAGCAACCTCTGAGTAATAAAAAGCTCCTCTGAGATGAGCTGTAGTTGTAGCTGTAGAATGAGTGCGTGTTTTGGGAACAACTCTTATCGGTGTCTTTATAAGACATGTAGCAGTAGATGTGACGTGGAAGTGCCTCAGACAGCATAAACTCACTGTGCCCCCAGAGAGCAGAGTTCAACCACACATTCAGAGCAAGAAACATTCCTCAACAACTGTGTGTTTGTGTGTCAGGGAGGAGGTCTGTCTTTTCTCCCCGGCCTGTTTCCTCTGTCGGCCCTGTTGTGTCTGCTGATAAGGCTCTGGTCTCTCCGTGCCCACTCCTCACACAGATTGTATTTGTTCGCCGGTGTGTATTTATGTGTGTGTGTGTTCAGACAGGAGATTGAGGGAGAGTGAGTGAGTGAGGGCCAACACACCAAAAATAAACACTCTGTAAATTGACTCCTCCCACTGTGTCACATTGGGACCAAAATCTTTCTTTCATTTCATACACACACACACACACACACACCCAAAAGCAATTATTCCCAAAAGAATAGGACACAGCAAAGGATTCTGGGTGAAGGGGGGTTTCAAAAAGTCTGTGTGTGTGTGTCAAGATCATCATTCTGTCTAACTCTTCAGCCTCACTAATCTCTTTAAAGGCAGAAGCAGGTTTAATTGCCAATAGCTGTTGCATATTTAAAAGATTTAATTTAGGCTGTTTGCGAGGGAGCGGCGGGCAGCAGTGCAGGCCTTTGTTTTGTGACTTGTGTGTGTGTGTGTGTGTGTGTATTTGTGTGTGTGACATGTGGCAGCCCTACAGACGGCAGGTGAGGCCAGGCGTGCTTGAATGGTATAAGATAAGACCGGCTCCTTTTCTGCTCAGATGGTCGGTCATTATCACGCCACACCACTCATTAACAAACACACATTTGCATCTCTACCGTTAATTATTCCTCTCTTCTCTCTTTCTGTGGCCCGATCCTGCCCATCGCTTCTCGTCTTTTCACCCTGGACTCGTCTGGCCTCGCCTGTCACCTCTTTTCTTTGTCTTTTTCACATCTTTCTTTCTCTCTCTCCCTCTTTTACTATGTAAATACTAATAAACTAATAAGGATACAATAACATTTAAATCTGTACCACAATTTCTTGGACTAAATAAAATCAAATACATTCTCTTATGAACTTATGCATTATGCTGCATTTATTTGATCAAAAATACTATTGTATTTTGTATTGCAATATTGTGAAATTGTATTGCAATTTAAAATAACAGTTTTCTATTTTAATATATTTTAAAACTCAATGTATTCCTGTGACAACAAAGCTGAATTTTCAGCAGCCATTACTCCAGTCTTCAGTGTCACATGATTCTTTAGAAATCATTCTATCAGCTGATTTGGTGCTTAAAAACAGTTCTTATTATTATCAATGTTGAAAATAGTTGTGCGGCTTAATGTTTTTATGGAAAACAGTGATGCATTTTTTTCCCCAGGATCCTATAATGAATAGAAATTCAAATGAACAGCAGTATTTATTTAAAACAGAAATCTTTTATAACATTTTAAGTATCTTTATTGTCACTTTTGATCAAGTGAATTGAATGCATCCATGGTAAATCAGTGAAAGTACTCAAATGAATACACTATTCATTTTCAAAAATAAGTAAATGAATAAAAACTACTATGAATAATAATAATCACAAATAAACAAATACTACTACTAATAAAAATAATATGTTTCCAATAAATAAATAATTACTGCTACTACTACTACTAATAAATTACCAACCTAAAACTTTTTAGTGTATTTAAGCATTTTTATAAATACATAAATGTTATTTTATTACATACAAATTAATTTTTTATTAATCAGTTCAGTATTTGATATATTTATTTGATGAAAGTATTCAAATTAATACATTATCAATTTTCAAAAATAAATACTACTACTACTAATAATAATAATGATAAATTACCAGTAAATAAATACTACTACTAATAATAATATTAAATTACAAATAAATAAAGGAATGAATGAGTGAATGAATGAATAAATACTACTACTACTATATATATATATATATATATATATATATATACACACATAAATGTTATTTCATACAAAAGTTTTGTTTTGTTTTTTAATATCAATGTTGGATGTTATGTTGTTCTTTTATAGCTTGAGAGTCACAATGACAAAAGGTAAAGGTGAATGTATTATAAAGGACAATTCATTTTTAGGAGACACTATTCTTTTAATCTTCTCTATTGCCATTTTGTAAGGTTGTAGAACCTCGCAGAACATCACAAAGAGAAAAACAGAAAGAGAGAATGTATGCTGCTGTATCTCTCCATTCCTCTCTCTTTTTGTTCCCCTGTGCTAAAGATTTATAAAGCCATCCATTCAAATCTGTCACTTTTATTATTTCAGCTCAGAGGAACGTCATCTCAAACATGCTCTTTAATGAGTCAAGGGGGAAAAGGTGATATGAATTATTAATCCTCAATCACCATACCTAAAATGAATTAAAAATGACCAAGTTTCTAAATAATTCCCCCCTCACAAAAATTCTGCTGTTTAATAGTCAAACACAAAACTGAAATCTCAGTTTGTTTGCAAGAAAAAGGCCATTTCTGTTTAGATTCTCACATCATCTCAGACACTAAGCTACTTGATTTCTGTCCATCCACAATAAATGTCTGCAGTTTGTGGATGCTTCACATTTCACTAATTTAGAAAAAGAAAGGTCTGAATTTTGGCCTTTTTGGACAGAGAGATGAATGAATGTGGTATAATTCTAGAAACAGATGAACAGTCTCAGTCAAATCAACAGGTTTATTACTACTGCTTGAGAACTTTGTGTAATCAAATCAAAATGCAGAACCACAGAGGAAATAATGAATAAATAAAATATTGGAGGTTATCTGAATGATGCGTTTACAGTTAAATATAAGTGAAAGGAAGTGAGTTAAAATACCTCAGCAGCTACAGATTATGAAGAGCACTGCTTCTAGCTGCTCTTGTGTATTGATACAAATTTTCTCCAACAAGACTTGGTTTATTGCCCTCACTAAGCCACACATGTTTGCGGTCAGCTTGATGGGAATTGAAATGTCTTTCTTCTCTATTACAGTTTGTTGTTTGTCTTCAGTAGGGTGGAGAGGAGGGCTCTGTGGTCAGAGCAGGGAGGGTTCAGCTAGCCAAGAGCAGCGTTTCCAGCATGCTGTTGGATTCAGGGTGGTAAAACAACTGAAAGCTGACCATGTGGAACACATGAAGCCAGCAGCAGTGAGATACTTATTCAAAGCCTTCGGCTCAAGCTGTCCCACACTCTTCCTCTTTCACTCTGATAGCGGAGATGGTTTGTGATCAGGGATGCCATAATATTCACCTAGGACAACCAAAATGAATTTATTTATTATTTAGTTTAGGTTTTTTTTATTATTATTTTTTTTTTTATTATTTATTTATTTATTTAGAAAACTCAGTTAAAATTCTGTTAAACATCAGCTTTGACATGTATTTGTTTGTTTATATATTTATTTATTTATTTGTTAATTTATTTAGAAAAGTCAGATAAAATTCTGGCTAGCAGGCAACATAAATAATAATAATAATAATAATAATAATAATAATAATAACTTCCACAACCATGATCACCATGACTTTGCATTTTATGAAAAACATCAGCTTTGAAATTTATTTATTCATTTATTCATTTGTTCATTTATAAAAGTTAGTCAGTTAAAATTCTGGCTATCTAGCAAGCTAAATACATACATACATGCATACTTATTATTATTATTATTATTGTTATTATTTTGTACATTTGCAACTGGACATCCACAGCAAGTAAACACCTTGAGTTTTTGTTTTTTGAAAAATATCAGCTTTGATATATATATATTTTTCATTCACTCATTTAGCTAAATAAATAAATAAATAAATAATATAGCTTTGATATTTATTTATTTAGCAAAATAAATAAATAGTTATTAGTATTATTATAATTATAATTATTATTATTATTGCATTTGCAACTGGACTTGCCAGTAAACACCTTGACTTTTTGTTTTATGGAAAATATGAGTTTTTATTTATTTATTTATTTATAAAAGTCAGCCAGTTAACATCCTGGCTAGCTAGCAAGCATAATAATAATAATAAGAAGAATAATAATAAAATTATTATTGTTGTTTTTGTTGTGGTTGTTGTGACTTTTTATTTTATGAAAAATATTAGCTTTGATATTTATATATTTTTTTAATTCATTAATTTAGCAAAATAAATAAATACATTAATTAAAAAATAAATAAATACAAGTTACATTTACATTTGCAGACATCTGCAGTTGGGCTTTACCTTGGCTACTAACTCTAATAACTCTAACTCTTTTTGAATGATATGGTAAGCAAATGACCTGTGAAAGTTGTAGCTCAGTTGAACTAACCAAATTTAGACATGTAAATAGATGATTTCCACCACAGTGTCTTAGACCAACACTCAAATATATAAATATATGCTTTTTTAGGAAATTGCTTTTAAATTCCACTTGGCTCAAACACTTGTGAATTGGCATGATGCTTCTGAACGTGATTACTCTCAGACAGCAAATCAATCAACTGAAGCATTGTGGCCATTTGTGTTCAATGACCAGCTGACCTACAGTATGTGTCTGTTCATTTAGAACACAATACAGTTGACTGTGCCCAAACACGCACAAAGAGCATTTTTGTTCACGCGTGTGAGGTAAGCAGTGAGGAAGACATCCTTCATTTCAAACTCCTCCCAGCACACTCATATTTACTGCTTCAGAAGAGACTCGATGTTCAGCACTCATATTTTTCACAGCTCTTTATTTCAGGGTGAATTATTACGCTTATTGCACATCCTACTAATGAATAAAACACGTTTAAAAGATTTTTATTGCTTGTGACATCAATGCTCTGCAACTTAGATGCAGTGTAACATTAATGTTAGAGAAAGTGCGTTGCGTAATATTTTTCTTGGAAATGTACTAAGTGACACATCTTATGCGAGTGGAATTATTTAGGTTAAAGGCGCCATATTCCAAACATTTGTTGCGTTTTTTCCCTGAGGTCCACTTATAATGTTAGTCAAGGTTTCCTGGTCCAAAAGCAGTCATAATTTATCTTTTTTTTATTTCAATATGTAAATGATCTCTGATTTGATTAGCCTCTGCAAGCCAGTGTAGTTCGTTCTTTCTTTCTATCTTTCGTTCTTTCTTTCTTTCTTACTTTTCACTTTATTATCCCGCTTTCTATCTATATTCCAAACATTTGTAGCATTGTTCCCTGAAGTCCACTTATATTGTTAGTCAAGGTTTCTTGGTCCAAAAACAGACATAATTTCTCATTTTTGCTTTTGGTACTGTATCTTTAAGACTTCTGTATGTAAATTATCTCTGTTTTGATTGGCATCTGCATGCCAGTGTGGTTTTTTTTTTTTTACTTTCTTTTAAGTTTCTTATCCAAGTATTTGATGTTTCAGTATCCGCCTGAGCACTGACATCAGCAGCTTATAAAACATCTTGATGGAAAAACTGGACATGAAAACAAAAGACGCAAAGATGTTTACACAGAAAACAAACGATGAGTCTATAGGCAAGACAGGGAGCGAGTGCATGGGCTACATCGATCTGTCGGGGAAACAAGGAGAGAACACGGGGTGCAATGACCCCACAAACAGAAGCACATCTCCAGCTCCCAAACACAAATAAATCGGCACGGACAAACAATTTGCTCTCAGACACATGTTTTTTACTGAGGGAGTTTTACCCATGCAGATGAGAGGCCGGGTTTGTGAGGAGAGCAGGTTTCATGTGGTGTTTCAGTTCGATTAGACAATGGAAAAGCGTGAAATCCATTGAAACCCAAGTCCCACGTCTCGTTTGCGGTGTCAGATTTTGTCATTGAGTGGTCAGACTGGGGTTTATGGCTTATTGTAATACAGGCTTTTACAGAAGTTTCTGCCATAAACTCAGGCTAAATGGGAGTTTTAATAACAATGCAGGCTTGAAACACATTTTCCTATTCTCATTAAAGCTTCATGTTTGTTTGTGGTGTTTACTGGTGCATTTTACAGGCTGTATTACTGTGTTCCTCTGTTTAACGTTTATATCAGCCCCTGCCCTGTGAGCCTGTTATGTGTAGGACATTCAGGCAGTGTTTGTTTGTAAGTGTGTGTGAAGTTAGCACAGATAGGATGGTTAGTATAACATGTATTACAGTACAAATTAGTAATTAATATCACAGTATAAAAGAGTTGTGTGGGCATGCTGCACTAAAGAACATGTAAAATGTTTGGGGTCAGTAAAATTTTCATCAGGATTGCATTTATTCAGCCTGATGTCATGACAAAAACGTACCTGTGGGAACTTTTTTGCAAGACATGAAATACGTAGCGCCATGTACGTTTCCTGACATATTCGATGTGAAATGTCCATTGAGTGGTGCTAAAAGAGTGTTTGATTTGTTCCCTAGAACAGATGAGCATACATAAGGTACGTTTTATGTGACGGAGATTTTGTATGTCACTGCAGTTCTGACTTGAAGTGTCCATTGAGTGGCACTACAACTCTAATGCTTCGTGCCAATGCTCCGTAACTACACCTAAACCTACCCGATAGTATGAACAAATGGTGCAAAAACACAATCACGAGCATGCTGTTTTAGCTTGTTTTTCGATGTCTTGTCTTTCAGCTCTTTTATTGTGAGTCATGTTTTTTATGGGATTCGTACTCAAGGATTCTGCATCTTAAGTCCAAATCTGTGCCGGCTGAGCTACCGAGCAAGCTTTATACATCTGGAGCTTTAAACATATGGAGCTGTAATTATAGCTGTGTACGAAATCGATTACAATTGTTCTCAATTTTTCATTTCTGTTGGAAACTGCAGTAATATGTACTTATTGGTACGTATTTCACTTTATTTTGCCTTTTCTGTTTTATAATATAATTTCATGGCAATACCGAATTTTGTGTTTAGTGTCACATGATCCTTCAGATATCATTCTAATATGCTGACTTGCTGTTTAAGAAACAGTTGAAAACAGTTGCGCTGAATAATATTTTTATTTGGTGATTTTTTTTTTCAGCATTTTTGATTAATAGAAAGTAACCACATCAAATGCATTTATTTGACTTTTTTGTAACAATGTAACAAAAGAAAGTATTTTGATCAATTTACGCTGCTGTTCAGTGTTGGGCAAAGTTTATTTTTAAAACTAATTACAATATTGAGTTGCTCCTTTAAAAAGTAACTAATTGCATTACTTAGTTACTCTTTATGAAAACTAATGCATTACGTTACTTTTGCATTACTTTTTGTCACCTTGGTTGGGCTTGCTTATTTGTTTATTAATAGCAAAAAACACAAAAGTTATATTTCTAGCAGCTGTAATGCTCAGGCTCTGTCTCTGCACCTCACTCCACATTTCTCTCAACGTGGGGACTGGAGAGATGTCAATGGATAATTGCAAAAACTTGAAAAATAACTCAGTTATTTCTTTTTAAATGTAAAAGTAATGTGTTACTTTACTAGTTACTTAAAAAAAGTAATCTGATTATGTAATGCGCATATTCTGGTGTTCAAAAGTTTAGGATCAGTAAGATTTGCATTTATTTATTCATTTATTCATTTTAAGAATTCTTTTATGTTCATCAAGGCATTACTTAATCAAAAATACAGAAAAAAACAGTAATACTGTGAAATATTATTACAGTTTAAAATAATAGTTTTCTATTTTAATATATTTAAAAATATAATTTATTCCTGTGATGCAATGCTAAATTTTCATCAGCCATTACTCCAGTCTTCAGTGTCACATGATCCTTCAAAAATCATAATAATATGCTGATTTAATACTTTTATTATTAATGTAGGAATCTGTTGTGCTACTTAATTTCTTTTCTTTTCTTTTTCTTTTTTTTTTTTGGAACCTGTGATTCTTTTTTCAGGATTCTTTGATGAATAATATGTTAAAAAGAACAGCATTTATTCAAAATAGACATCTTTTCTAACAATATAAGTCTCATTTTTTATCAATTTAACACATCCTTGGTAAATAAAAGCATTCATTTTTTTCAAAAAAGAAGAAATAATAAAAAATTACTGACCACAAACTTTTAAATGGTAGTTTATATTGTTACAAAATATTCCTATTTTAAATAAATGCTGTTCTGTTTAATATTTTATTTATTAAATAATTCTGAAAAAAATAAAAAATAAAAATGAAACAGGTTCCAACAAAATATTAACCCTGTTTTTAACACTGATAATAAATCAGCATATTAGAATGATTTCTAAAGGATCATGTGACACTGATAACTGGAGTAATGATGCTAAAAATTCAGTTTTGCTTCCCAGCAATACATTACATTTTAAAATATATTCACATAGAAAACAGTTATTTTACACTGACATAATATTTCACAATATTATCTATCTATCGATCTATCTATCTATTAATCTAGCTATCTATCTATCTACTGCCGCTCTTAGTTTACTAAAGCCTGGAAGCAACAAGAGAGACAGCGAAAGAGTGGTGCAGGAGGAGGTTAGCTGGATGTTTCGGAGGTTATTAGTTAGAATATCAGCATGTCAGATGTCAGCCGCTGTGATGTGGAGGGGTTTGTGTGTGTGTGTAAGCATCCTCACTGGGCTGTATTGATATTCAGATGCTTATCATGAGGGACTCCTACAGGGGTCTTTAATGTGGCATTCTGATAAGTTGCGCAGTGAAGGCCACGAAGCATGTAAACGGCTGTCAGCGGATCCGCATCTCTGATCCGCCCTGTCAGAGCAGAATTGAGTTAGCACATAACGCAGGAGCTCATCCAGGTTATCTGATACAGCGAGATGTGTACACAAATGATGCTACGCTCACCGGGGCTCAGACACGCACGTCTCCACGCGCCATGGATTTAAAGATGTGATTAAAGAGCGATTGCGAATCGGGCCCATGAAGAGAACTGGAATAGAACTTCCCAAGAGGACATTTTCCAGGTTGGCAATAAAAAAAATTGCTAGGTAACCATGTGTATTGTCTTCCTGCAGGGCAGGTCTGCTGACTCGAGTCCGTCTGAGGATCTTGACAGTGTGTGTTTGTGTGATAAATGCTTATCAGTTCTTCTCTCTCCAGATGGACAGCCCTGACAGCTCTATCAGTGGTAAATTTAATGTAGATCATATTGATGCATATGTGCAGGGGTTCAAATGGGACTTTGGTTGGACCCAAAAGTCTAGACCAGGGATTTTCAAACTGTGTTTCAAGGGTTGCAACGGGGCACTAGGGGATCTGGGGATTTTTTGTTGCTACAATTATATTTATTTAAAAGATGAAATATAATAATAGTAATATTTTCATAATTTATATAATGTTGAGATTTTATTATTGATGATTATTAAAAATATTTATAATATTATGTTTAATGCATTATTACAGTTATTTTTGTAATACACAATTGTTCAAAGGTTTGGGGTCAGAAAATAAAAGGGATAGTTCACCTAAAAATGACAATTCTGTAATTAATTACTCACCCTCAAATTATTCCAAATCTGTAAGACTTTCATTCATCTTGAGATAAATAATTAAGATATTTTTGATGAAGTCCGAGAGCTTTCTGATCCTGCATAGACAGAAATGCAACTGACACGTTCAAGGCCCAGAAGGGTAGTAAGAACATCATTAAAATAGTAAAATAATAGATGTGACATCAGTGGTTCAACAGTAAATGTTATAAAGGTATGAGAATACTTTTTGTGTGCAAAGATAACAGAAGTAATGACTTTATTGTACATTTTTATCTCTTCTGTGTAAATCGTTGATGAATGTTCACGAGAGTACCAAGACTTGAACGTGTCAGTTGCGTTGCTGTCTATGAAGGTTCAGAAAGCTCTCGGATTTTATCAAAAATAGCTTAATTTGTGTTCTGAAGATGTACAAAGGTCTTATGGGTTTGGAACGACACAAGGGTGAGTAATCAATGACAGAAGTTTTATTTTGGGGTGAAATAACTAATAATTTTATTTAGCAAGGAGTAAAGGCATGTAAAATGCTACAAAACATTTCTACTTTCAATAAACTTTCTATTAATCAAAGAATCCTTAAAAAGGTATCATGGTTTCCACAAAAGTATTAAGCAGCACAACTATTTTCAACATTGATAATAATAATAAATGCTTCTTGAGCACCAAATTGGCATATTAGAATAATTTCTAAAGTATCGTGTGTTTGCTGAAAATTCAGCTTTGCCATCACAGGATAACCAACCCCATTTTTTTTAACTGTAGTGTATTTTATAAAATTAATATTAATATTTTCTGAATAATTTGATTTGTTTTATCTTATTTTGACAGTACTGTATAAAGAATTTATTCTTGGAAACAAATCTTTAAAGTTCTTATACTTTATAATTTGCCTGTACAGTATACATTTTATACATTAAAAAAAATTAGCTGTCTTTACATTTTAGGAAAAGAGTCTTTCAGTTTTCATAACTAAGTGTCCTTGGCATTGAAAAGTATGAAAAACCCTAGATATAATGTGTTGTTCTTGTTCCCAGATGATGCCCTTCATAGGCACCATGTCTGCAACACACAGACTCACCAAACAACTGTAAACTGTTTATTCCTCAACATCATTAAACCTACACATACATCTACTCTCTTTTGTATGGCTTTTTGAGCACGAAACAACATCTAGATTATACATTGCTCCGTTTGAGGACACTTTGGCATAAAATATAACTCAGCGAGACAGAAATTACATTTCTATAGAAGCCTATGCTGGATTGATGTCTCCAGCATTTTACCTTCCTTCCTTCTGACTTCAACTAAACACTTGGACCCCAGTGTTTAGCGTTAAAAAAGGGGCATGCCACGTATGTTGTCAATGCAGAGTAGACCTCCATGTTTATATAAACGAGTATAAATGAGTGTTTCAGAAAGTGCTACTTTTCCAGCTAAAATGCAGCAATGCGACTTCGCCATTTGAACTATAAGACACGCATGAAAACTCTATAAAGAGTCTCAGCGGTTTCCTCCAGGGTGCCAAACCACCCTGTTACGGACACCTTGCAAATACCGTTCACTCTTGTAATCACTGACTGTCTGAGTCCTCTCGGCCAGTTCATTAAGGGAGTAAATATTTCCGTTTGGAATGGGGCAAGGAGCTGGAGAGCGTCCAGGGAGCTCTCAAAGCAAGACATGAACCCGCAACTAAAACAACTATTACAGGCCACTGCGCTGCCAAAGTCTACCCATTTATTTTGCCAACAGAAACCCTAAAAGTAGATATTGAACCATCAGCGCACCAGGTATGCGGTGAAGCGAAGCTGTGGAAACACAAAGTCTTCAGTGTGTGCATCAGACATTGGATAATTATAATAAAAATGAGCATTTTGTCAGCTACGCAGGAAATGTGGCCGAAAACCGAGCCCCGATCAGAAGTAGCAGACCCCCATGAGGATAAACGAGTTTGAAAAAAAGAGAAATAAAGAGCGTAAATGGAAGAATAGGTTATTCAGTGGTGATTAAATAGTAGTTTTGTTCAGGCCCTGTCCAGATGTTGAGTCTATGTATTTTATTTTTACATTCTTGGCCCCTGGCCCGTATATATTTTGGATACGGCCCGGGAGTATATAATATCAGTGGAAAATGATGTGGTCTGGTACCTTTTAAATAACATTTCCGCCTTTTTGTGCTGCTTTCTTGTTTTTCTTTCCATGTTTTCTTTTATTTTGGAATCAGGTCGGTGAGGTGCTGTTTAGAAATGTGCTGAAAAGGGAGAGAGGTTGGAGCACTAGGGGATTGGACCACATTCCCCACTCTTTCTGGATGCCCCGGCCCCCCTTTTTATCCCTCTTCAGAAAATATATGAGATAAAAAGAGGAAGTTGGGGGTCCTAGATGGAGGAGGTCAAAGCGGTCAGGCTTAAGCCCAACTGTAGTCGGAGAACAGACTTTTACATGTCAGTCTAACTGACTAGTCTTGGCAAAGAGGGGGTTACAGAGGAGAATATTTGTGCCCCAGTTCTTGTTTTTCCCTTTTTTGTGATTTATTTCAGGACAAATTTGAGGGGAAGCCGGGTAAAATCAGCGCAAGAAAAGTTAATTGAGTCATAACAGTGTGGTACACTCTTGGGACAAGGTATAAAACTCAAAGCCTGAGGTCTGGCCAGAAACTCGCACACATACACATGGCCCTTTGAGTCGAGGTGACAGAATGAAGAGGTGAGGGAAGTGTGAGGTAGCCTGGTTTTAGGGTTTTCTTGATTTTCTTTGACTGTGACTTTGCCGCATCCCTTTATGGCTCAAGCCTTGATGAAATCAGTAGCAAGGTGAATGGCATGGGTTAAGGTGATGGGCCAGGGGTTGCATAAGCATGTCTAGATTAGTCTTGGATTTGGCTTCTACAGGTGACCATTATGAAGTCCTCATGCCTTACACTTACCTGTGATTATGAGAAAAATATTAATATATTTACGGAAACCCATTTCCTCCAGAAAAAATGCTTTGTGCGCAAGTCAAAAATGAGGAATCATGAGATAAAAAGTCAGAATAATGACCTAGAAAATCAGAATTATGAGATACTAAGTCATTATTATGTCAAAAAAAGAAAAACAAGGAGACATTTTTATCTTATAGCTACGACTAATGGAAAAATTCATGCTTTGGTAAATCATAATTCTGACCCAGAAGTTAAAAATGAGGAATTATGAGATTTAAAAAAACACAGTAATGAGAGAAAATCATAATTATGAGATACTAAGTCATAATTATGACAATAAAGTACAAAATTGTTAACATTTCTATCTCATGGTTATGACTATTGAAAAAAAAAGTCATGCTTTGGTAAATCATAATTCTGACCCAAAAGTCAAAAATGAGGTATTATGAGATAAAAAGACATAATAATGACAATGAAAATCTGAATTATTAGATACTAAAACATAATTATGACAAAAAAGTTTTTACAAAATGGTGACAATTTTATTTCATAATTATGACTTTAAAAAAAGTCATGCTTTGGTAAATGTTGATTCTGACCCAAAAGTTCAAAATGAGGAATTATGAGATTAAAAAGTCATAATATTTACATGGAAAATCAGAATTATAAGACACTAAGTCATAATTATGATATAAAATACAAAACATTGACATTTTTATTTCATAGACGTGACTTATGAAAAAAAATCATAATTCTGACCCAAAAGTAAAAAAATTAGGAATTATGAGATAAAAAGTCCTAATAATGTCATAGGAAATCAGAATTATGCGATACTAAGTCATAATTATGACAAGAAATTACAAAATGTTGATATTTTTATTTTATGGTTATGACAAAAGTCATGCTTTGGTAAATCATAATTCAGACTCAAAAGTCAAAAATTAAGAATTATGAGATATGAAAGTCACAATAATGACATAGAAAATCAGAATTACTAAATGTTGACATTTGTATCTGATATGAAAAAAGGCATGCTTTGGTAAATCATGACCCAAAAGTAAAAATTTGGAATTATGAGATCATAATAATAATCATAATGACATAGAAAATCTAAATTATGAGATACTAAATCATAATTATGACAAAAACAATTACAAAATGTTGACATTTTTGTCTCATAGTTATGACTTCAGTTATAATTTTAACTTTTTATCCCATAACCTTTACTTTTTATCACATAGTTTCAGCTTACTTTTTATGTCAGAATTTTAATTTTTTTTTTTTTTTTTAATTAAGCAGAAATAGGGTTTTTATAGTTACTACAGAATATATGCACATGTTAGGGTAACATGATTAATTGCATTTTTTATTAATTAATTAATGTGTTTATTTTATGAATTTATTTAGTTATGTATATATATATATATATATATTAATAATTCTACTTACTGTGATAAACTTCAGGTTTTTTTACATGATGGTTTTTAATTTTTAAATTAAAAATATTTTTATTTTTATTTATTTTTATTTTTTATATAAATTATATGTTTTGTGTTTTAGCATGGTGGAAAGACTGTACCGGCCAATTAACAATCCAGGCACCAAACTATTAGTTTCATACACTTATCCATTTTCATAGTATAAATTAATCTGTAAATGTCTTCTCCTTGCCTTTAAACTTTCTTGCCTTACCTTTTACTTAATGTCACCTGTGTATTACTTTGTATTATTTTTTATTGTCATTTTTTTCTTTATTGCACCTTTACATATACATGTGCTATATACCTGCTAATCATGAAGACTTTTAAAAAAATAAATCCACAGAGAGTCCGTATGCTTCGAAAAAGAATTTTTTTTTTTTTTTTTTTTTTATGTTTCACATCAGAGCAAAGTGAACAGGATGAAAACAGATGTGCTAAAGGTCGAGAAACTTCGAGCAAACTATGTGCAGGCAAAAGCTAGAGGGGAGAGGAGTTAGCAGCTGCCTGAAGCTGAGTTAGCGATAAACACCTGAAAAACAGCTCTCAACTTTCTTTTATTTGGAGCGCTAATGGAAGACTACTGCCAGGAGTGGGAGCTCCCCGGTGCATTGCGTCTGTTGAGAGAGTATCTGTGCCTGCCACTCCAATTAAAGCAATCTACAGCACGAGAGAGAGAGAGGGGGGAAAGCCAGAGGAGCAGCATCTGGATCCAAAGCTCTTTCCCAGCCAAGTCACAATTGTTTAGTCTAAAAGAGAAGAGTGTCAGGGGGAAACGGCTGTGTGTGTGTGTGTGTGTGTGTGTGTGTGTGTTGAGGGTAAACGAGAGCAAAAAGAGAGAGACAAAGATAGAGAGAGGATGACTGTATATGTACGTGCTGTTGTAGGGTACGGATGACTGCTGGTGGATGTGTTTATAAAATGTGATGTCTCATTTTAGTGGTGCTGTGAGATGTGAATGTGTTTTTGAATTAGTAAATGCACATATTCTTAATGCATAGCCAAATGTAACATCTGCTCAAAGGGTGGTGACGTACCTACACTCTCAGAGTCGCAAACTGACATATGCGATATATTACACTTGATTTAATCAACACGTGTAGCTAACAGCTACATCATGTCCACTCCACACTCAGCAAATGGCTTCTTTCAGTCAGAGCACACATCTGAGGCGCTCAGCCAATAATAAACACATATAAAATAACTTAGTACACTTTGTGCTAAAATGCGTGAGTTTGGTGTTAGGACATAATTTTTTGTAATTAATTTTGATGGCCTACTTGACTATTACATATACTACCGTTCAAATTTTTGGGAACAGTACTGTTTTTTTTTTTTTAAGAGATCTCTTACTCTCACAAAGGCTGCATTCATTTTGTAGACAGTTTTAATATGCTAATTTGCTGCGCAGGAAACATTCCTTATTGACAGCGTCAAATTAGTTGTATTGCTTAATATTTTTGTGCAAACCATGATAATTATTTTAAGGATTATTTGATAAATACAAAGTTCAAAAGCACAGCTTTTATTTGAAATTGAATTTTTATTGTAACAAAATGTCTGCTGTCAATTTTGATCAATGTAATGCATCCTTGCTTTGTAAAAACTATTATTTTACTGACCCTAACCTTGTATAAAATTGGATTTTGATGCATGATGCTAGCAGCTTTAGTAGCGTATCACTGTGTATACAGCGGATGCGACAACTATCGCGTCAGCTAGAGGCTGTCTACACTGGAAGCGAAAAAGACCGTTGCAAACACTGATCTATAATAAAGAACATTAATAGAGTCATTATATATAGATCAGTGGTTGCAAATCATTTATTCGTCATAAGTAGAACTAGGCATCCGTTTATTGTTGGGGATCTGCCGCGTCGCGCCACTCGCTTCCGGTAACTATAGACAAGGTGAGAGTATTGTACACACAGAGGTTTCTAAAGTGTTTTGAATGTTATTTAGCATATTGCTATGCAATAGCTGAGTGTTATACATTATATTTTGCCTGTTGCTATGATGCAGCTCTGCAGTTTTGGATGGCTTAGCATTTAGCATAAGTGGCTGCTTACTGACTTCTAGTTAACTGTACAGAGGAAATTGTACCAACACATATTGAATAGATTGTTTTATTTTTGAAAAGCCTGTTGGCTGCTTTTAGTTATGTCAGCCATGAACAACTAACTTTTAGGAGTACATTAGCATATAAAGATACCTTAAAGGGATAATCCACCCAAAAATGAAAATTACCCCATGATTTACTCACCCTCAAGCCATCTTAGGTCTATATGACTTCCTTCTTTCAGACGAATACAATCAGAGTTATTTTAAAAAATGCCCTGACAGTGAATAGGTGTTGATATAATAGTCCAATAAAGTGCATCCATCCATCATAAAAAGTGCTCCACACGAATCCAGGGAGTGAATAAAGGCCTTCTGAAGTGAATTATTGCATTTTTTGTAGGAAAAATATCTACATTTAAAACTTTATAAGTTGTAATATCTAGCTTCCTATATAAATAGCTAAACTGATGTATGCGTGTTCCAGTGGATAATGTAGGGCGTAGGCATAGCATAAGCGCCAGTGAGAAGTGACGAACGCAGAAGCGCAGAGGAAGGAGGGAAAAAAAGACAATGGTCACAAATTAGAACTACAAAACAAACATTTATAAAAAAAAAATGTCTGAGGATTTCGATATAAGCCAAGAGGACACCGGTTTTCTTTTGCTGTAAACAAAACTTGGTTCTCACAAGACTAGCGTATTCTCACTGGAGCTTACGCTACGCCTATGTCCTACGTCATCCGCTGGAACGCCACTTCATTGTGAACATGCGTACGACAGTTAGCGAAAGCTAGAGATTATAAAGTTTTAAATATGGGTATTTTTTCAGAAGGCCTTTTTTAACCACCTAGAGCTGTGTGGAGTACTTTTTATGATGGATGGATGCACTTTATTGGACTTCAAAATCTCAACAGCCATTCACTGCCATTATAAAGCTTAGGAGAGCAAGGACATTTTTTAAACTCTGATTGTATTCATCTGAAAGAAGAAAGTCATATACACCTAGAACAGCTTGAGGGTGAGTAAATCATTTGTTAATTTTTGGTGAACTATCCCTTTAAACCCATTAATTAAACTCAACTTGAAGTCATTTTATTTTTAGCTCAATTCAGTCTCAGGTTTGTTTTCACATTAGTGATCATAATTTCACTCTCAGGAGTGTCAAACTTCTGTGTGGCTTTTTACTGATAGTAGTCATCTAGGCCTGTGAGACTGACAGAGACTGTTTGTATGTGTCTGTCTTTATGTGTGTTTGCCTGGAAGACATATGGAGAGCGCTTCAGCTTGCAGCAGGCGAGGCTTATGGAACGCAGGGGTCAAGAGGACCTGACCTTCCCCTGAGGCCTGGAGTCTAGGTCAGAGAACAGCGCTACTTCCGCCCCAAACAGTCCACTCATAAACACCTCGTTCTCTGACACAGAGTGAGCATGTGAGTTATGCATTGTCTTTGCGAGAGATTCTTTGAGAGAGTGAATGCACGGGTCTGTGTGAGATTATTAGTGTGTTTTTGCAGTAGTGGGAGAGGGGTTGAGATGGTCCGTCTGTATGTGTGTGTGTGTGAGAGTGTTAATTGCTGTGAGCCTTCCCATGCCCCTGCATTCAGTTGAGATAAATGCATGCTTTGTGGATGCACTGTGCAATCTTTGTGTGTGTGAAGACGGTGAAAAATAGTGTCTGTAAAATAAAAAATAAAAAGAAGAAGTTAGCAGGTATGAAGGATATAGTGGCACATGAAATTATTGCATGAGGAGTTATGTGACCGCATTACACATTCAAGTGGTATGTGGCTGCATTATTTCTGCAGAAATGCATGTTTGTGGAGAAAATCAGAGGCTTCGAGAGACAAATCTGGTCTACTTTAAAAGATCGGCCATCTATTTTAACCTGACAATTCTGCTAAAAGTTATGAGAAAAAAAAAATCCAGCTTTTTTCAAACACCGTTCCATCAGGGCAATTTGGTATTTACAATATATTCACTGTGTGTGTGTGCATGAAGAAACATTTTAAAGATGCATTTGAATTTTATCACAAATTGAAATTTAGATTTAATTAAATTAATGCATTCATTTAAATTAATCACATTTAATTAACAACACAAAATACATTTCAAAATTAATTATTATGAACTTTTAATAGAAAATTAAAATTAAGTGCAGTTTGTTACATGTCAAAGCAACTATTTGTTTTGGCATTAATTAAACAAATTTTATACTTAGAAAATTTTAATTAATAACTATTACTAATTAAAAACTTTTTTTTTTTGTAAGGAACATTTTTCTTGAGTCACTTCCTCCACACAGGACTGTCCTTTCTTAAGTCATCCCAGTGTCATGATGGTTTCATCATCATAATTATCATCATCACAGTCATGCTTTCTCACATATATTTCCTGCAGCCTCCACACCGCGACCATCACAACTTGCAGTGTGTTCAGAAACCAGACAATTAAACTGAGTCCATGGGATTAGACTTAATGGCTGTAGGTAGTGCTTCCTGTCTAAAGTGGATTATCCTGAAGGCAATAAATGAAAACCCCATTACAGAAATGGCACCCATGGCTGACACTGTACTCGGCCATCATCCAGCTCAATGCCAGCCTAAATACACACCGGCCACAGTCCCAGGCCCTTATTAGACAGTGGAGGAAATGTTATATAATTCTCTGGTACTGATCCCAAACTCCAGAAGCAGTGCTATACTTCAGATTTATCTTTTTTTTGTAGAAGTGAATTACTTTACTATATTAAATTACTATATAAGTATAATAGTTTGATTCCAATTCATGATTAAAAACATGCATTTTTATGTGCATTAATACCAACTGAAACACCTTCTATGTGTGAAAGATTCAGGTCATCTCTGAGCAAGATAAAAAAAAGCGAATATGAACATCTTCACTAGTGTTAAAGGCTCCAGCATTTTCTATTCGGCCAAATTGGAGCTAGCCACAGGAGGTTAACATTATACAGTTAACCTTCTCACACTCAAAATGTATATGGTTAAACATGCATGCGTCTGCCCGGCGGCAGAAAAAAAGAAGGAGAAAGATAGCAGGGTAACCGAAGCCTAAAAGGTAAAGAGACAGAGGTAATGGCTCCCTGATGAAATCTGATAAAAAGCAATTGAGCTGAAGCATGCGTGCTGCCTCGAGCCACACCTGAACTGTACGTGTGCACGTGTGTGAGTGCATGCATGTGTCGGAGGGGCTAATCAGCGCGCCGCTGAACACCCTTAGAGACAGGTGGAGGGGTGTGTGTGTGTGTGTGGTGGCAGGCTGGCCCAATAGGGGGGCTTCCAGAGGTCTAGCTAACTAATGAAGCGCAGAAAATTAAACTGGCCTCTCCTCTCCTCCTCTGGGCGGCTGTGGAGACAAAGCACTCGACTAGAGTTTCACATTTGCTAGGGTCTCATCAAAGCTCACACTGAGGTATTTCCACCCCAGAGGGACGGTGCTCTAAATAAGAAATAATTACTCTTTTTTTTTTTTTTTGGATAATCAGGATGTGTGCAAAGTAAGCCTTAGATTTGGAGCTTAACAGTTAATCTATAAAATTACTGAGAATACAATTACAGCATCTTTGATTAACTTGTAAGAAGTGTTGCTTACATAATTTAAGTATAATTTAGGTCCATTTAGGTATAACTTGCTCGCTGTGTTAAACATTTCAATGTACATGTTTGTTTGTTTTGCATTTGCATTAGCTGTTTTTTTTTTTTTTTTTTGGCATTTAGACATTATAACCAATCACAGCGTGTCAGAATCAGTGTAGCTAGAAAAAGACAAAAAGATATTATTTATTTATTTACTTTCATTTATTTGTTTGTTTGTTTGCTTGCTTGCTTGACCAAAATGCTTAGCTTGACTATACTTTTTTCCTGTGGAACATGAAGGGTTGACCTTTGTTCTAGTTTTGAATTTTAGAATTTTAAATTTATAAACTTAAAACATGTCATTTTAATTCTATAATCTAAATATTTACAGCTAATTTCAACTTTAAAAAATCAGGGAGAAAATAATCTGTCTGAAAACATGAATTCACAAAATACATAAAAAACATTGTAGACAGTCACAGATATTGTGATTGGCCAAAATGCTTACTTTTTTTCCTAAGAAACATGAAGGCTTGACCTTTGTTCTGAATTTTAGTTTTGAATTTTAGAATTTTAAATTTATAAACTGAAAACTTATCATTTTAATTTTATAATCAGAATATTTACAGCTTATTTCACCTTAAAAAAACTCATTTAAAAATCAATTTAAAATCATCAGTTTGAAAACATATAAATAAATAAATAAATAAATAAATATAATAATAATAAAAATAACATCAATGTACAAAAGTCCAGTCTTTGAATATTCATACAAGTCAGTCTTAAATTACATTTAGCACATACAAAAAAAAATAAAAATAAAAAAAATTCTAGATGTCTTGTCGCTCACTTCCAATATAGATCATGTAAACGGTGTAAAGAGATGTTGTGAACTGCTGAAATTATTAATAGGAGTGTCAAACTCAGATAGCAGCATAACACTTGCATTGACAACTATTGTGATTATAATGTGACTGTTTTAGTATTGTTCTCGCTCACATTTGTTGTATAATTTATTCAAAATCTGAATATACTTTTTTATGCAGCATGTCTTGATTTACAGTAATTCAGAAGTTCAGTTTTTTTATCTGTATTGTCATAAAAATAAAAAGTAAACATTTACATTTTTTTTTTTTAATCTAGATTGCATTTTAAGCTAAATAATACAGTGAATGTGAAAAAAAATCATACAGTGAATGTGTTGGAGGTGGAGTGCATGAGTTTGGCCGCATGTTTCATTTGAAAGTGCAGTGGATGAAAAGCGTTTCCTCTTCTTTTCCTCTCTGCTGTAGTTAGGAGGTCTGTTTTTGCTCAGTGGCTACACAAATAACACAGCTGTCATTGGGAGTATCTCCCAGGTACACTTTATCTTCCCCAGCTCTTGAGAAAGAGGTTTGACCTCTATTTGCAAAGGTAACTGAGAGTGTGTTTATTGCAGCTGTGTTTTTTCCAGGCACAGGAAGCAAATACAGAGTGGTGATACAGTATGTGTGGTGAAATCGGCTACGCATAACATCCGCATTATGTCAGGTATTTTATAAACTCACACACAAAGGTCTTTTATTTGCCTGAATGTCCTGTAAAGCCTTTGATTTATGAACATTTTTTTACGGTGAAGGCCAGGTATTTGCGTAAAAGAATTGCGAAAAATAGCCATTTTTTCTTAATAATGACAGTGTATTAGCCATCCAAATGCTGTCAAACCTCCAGCCATTGTAATGAGTTATGAGATCAACAGCAATCAGATTTAGCGTCTATTGACCAACAACTGGGAATCTATTTTGTGCCCGACATTGTGGCTTCACAATATATGTTGTCTCCCCCAGGTTTCTCCTTATTTTCTTCTTTTGTGCAGTTAAGGTAGACATTGTTAGCCGCTACCACTTTTTATAATTGCAGTCTGAGACCTATTGGGCCGAACAGATTGATTTTTTTCGTTTGTTGAACCGAGAAACCTTGTGTATTTGCCGTGATTCAGACCCTACATCACCCCACCAGGACCATCGCCCCCACCCACTCCGTTCGCTTCTTACAAGCTAACTTTGTCACCATCAAAGCACAGTACTGTAAAATGTAAAAGAAAAGAAATAGGGGGAAGGGGGTTGAAAAAAGATTGTTGCCATTCTTCGGCATCTCTTTATGGTCTGCTTTAGCATAATGGTTTGGGTGTGATCTAAAAAGAAAGCAATATATTTGATTTGATGTGTAGCATTCTTCTAGCGTGAGGCCTTGTCCTTGGTCAGTGAATGGTACATTGAAAGTTTATCAGAGTAAATCGAAAGATGCACATCTCTGTCTTTTTTTAAGTGGTTTGGTTTGTGTATGTGCATGCATTTTTGTGTAAATGCTTGTTTGGATACTGGTGATGGGTTCTTTTAGGGGTGTTTTTAGTCATTTTATATTGTGAAGGCACACTTCCAAATTGATCCCTGGTTCTAAGGAATAATACGAACCTGAAGCTCAAAGACGAAGCCGATTTGAGCATCACCTTTCAGCCAGAAGAATTTTCCTCTTAGAGTCATCCACTTATGAGACTGCACCATTCAGTATATCAATAATGCTTTACAATCCAAGCACCTGGAGGGATCTTGTCTTCTCTGAACCACAAAATAAAAGACTGAAAGAAGAAGACTTTGGCTTGGAAACCTGAGAGGAATCAAAGTAGTGGACCTGCTATGAAACTGGATGAAAAGCAATTGAGCGGAAGCATGCAACAAGAACAGAGAGACAACAACGGATCAGAGCAGAGGCATTGAGGCATTGGGTTGAGGTGGCTGGGGGTCGAATCTGCAATTAAGACTATCTGCCTTTGAACTTAGATGATCCTCCACACTTATCTGTGGTTTTATTACTTGACATAAAGGAACAGTTGCTTTCTCCTGGACCAGTGCCGACTAGTCTCTTCGACCGCTGCTCACTGGTCAGGCTCCCAACCATGGGTTCAAGGTTTGACTGGTTAGCATGGCCCAGTTTGTTGGATAGCTAATGGATAGCTTTAACCAGGTGTTAATACTTGTTTTCTGATGGAATCGGGCTTGTGAGAGGTGCCACATTGCTTAAGACACTAATACATTCCCACTGTAAGTGATGATTTTTAATCATAATTTTTGTCTTTTGACAAAAATGGCCTTTTAAAGTGCTCCGTTATGCTATTTAAAAGTCTCTAATTTTGTTTGGAGGTCTACTACGCTAGGTTTACATGCGTCCAAGGTCAAAAAACATTTATTTTCTTAAAATATATATTACAGCATTACCCTTTTCTCCCAGTTTCTGAAATGGGTTGCTCAAGGTCTCTCTAAACCCCTCTTTTCCCTCTTTCCCTGCTCTGATTGGTCAGATGGTCTAGTCTGTTATGATTAGTCTGTTGCTTACAGCGCGTGTTGGAAACAAAATGCCCATTACTGTATCTGAATTTCAGCTCTGGAGACAGGCTGTAACAGTGTCTTTTACGAACCAACTCTTCCTGGCTTCAGCTACAACTACAGTATTTGAGGATGGGTCAAAGCACACATTGAGTCCGGTCAGCCAGTGAGGACCATAGGCAGCCATTATGCAAATTTGTTACACACCTGCATAGGTTTGTGCAGGAAGTAAGTTCAGAATCTGTTCTTTCTTTTGGCAGACAATAACTCTGTTTCTGTTATGGCAACTCTCTGAAGATTTTAGCATGGTAATGGATATGACAATGTTTATGTAGTTAGTCTTGGTGGAATGGATGTGCTACGCTGCTAAATTGCTGCAAAGCAACAGGAACTTGCTAATACCAATACATATGCTGATACGGTGTTGTGAGTATTTAAGACATACTGCTACTGCACAAATAGCATATAAAATAACGTAGCAGATCTATTCAGGTGGAGCTGGGAAGGTGGAAGGTTCAGAATATCATCAGTTTGTGTTAAGGAACCAGCAGCCTGCACCATCTAGAGTTTCATGACAGAACTTGGTATTTGTCATACATTTTTATATTTGAAAGTTTGTAGACATTCAGAAACATCTGTACCTGAAAGGTAATATCTGAAAAAGCATTCATAAGCATTCATTATTCATTAACTTTAGCACAGTTTTAATTCTAATTAATTTGAATTCATTCCATTTAATTGACCAAAATGGCATCTGACTAAAATAACATTTATTTATAATAAAATTATTTCAGCTCACACACATCAAGATGACTATAATTGGATTATTTGAAATCAAATTTATTTTATATATTTTTTTCTTATTACATTTTAACATACTCACCCCTCTCAATCTCATCCATCTTTTGTGGCCATTCTCTTTCTCCATCCCCTTTCTCCTGAGTCTCGGGGCTATGCACATGAGAGTGCTTATTGAAAAGCGGCTGATGTTGCAACTAGAGGAACACATACAGTGTAAGTGTATGTGTGTATCATAGACATCTCCACCCACACCCATGAATTCTGCTCCCTCTGTACCGCATCTGTATCGACACCTCGTTAGTGATCTGATGCCGTGGTGATGGAGACGCATGTTAATGAAAACTTTCCAAATCTCTCCCAAAGTTTCACAGCAACGGCTGCTTCTGGACCTTCCCATAACCTCAACAGCGCTTTCTCATGCACATGTTAAAACAAAATCAATACACATGTTGTCACTTGCACATACATTAGGGATGTCACAATTCTCAATATAATGTCGAACCATTCGGTACGACGTCCACGGTTCAATACGCGCTTGTGAATTGCCTTTTTTTGGTTTTGCATTTAAATAACTTCCTTGTTTTATTTCTCTCGGAATTTGCTGTATGTGTGCCCGCAATTTCATGTGATGATATGAGGAAATGGTTCCCCGCTTATATTTAAAAAAGCAACACACACAGAGCATCTTCCATTCTAATGACATGCAATGATAAGCCTTTCTAAACCTGTTGTCCACAAAAAGAGTTATAAAAACAAAAGTATAAAAAACATTATAACTTGTTTTTAATTCACAACATCAGTCGAGTGTTTGAAATAACTTCCCTATGTGATCCGATGTGGATTCTTATCACAGAATGAGCCAGACAATAAATTCTATACTCATATTCTATGTTGATTAGCAATGGCTTATGAAAATACACGAAATGGCTTGAAGAACACAGATAAACCATATATTATTGCATACAAGTGTTTATTGTCCTTACATTTCATCATTCAAAACGTTAAATGTTGTGTCTTGTTTTTATTCAGTTACAGCAATAGCCATGCCTTTATCTATTTTAGAGAACCTGGAACGGAACGTCATCAGTGATACTTCTTTGATGCATATGTGGATTTTCTTGCAGAATTTTATACAGGTGCATCTCAATAAATTAGAATGTCGTGGAAAAGTTTATTTATTTCAGTAATTAAACTCAAATTGTGATACTTGTGTATTAAATTCAGTGCACACAGAATGAAGTAGTTTAAGTCTTTGGTTCTTTTAATTGTGATGATTTTGGCTCACATTTAACAAAAACCCACCATTTCACTATCCCATAAATTAAAATATGGTGACATGCCAATCAGCTAATCAACTCAAAACACCTGAAAAGGTTTCCTGAGCCTTCAAAATGGTCTCTCAGTTTGGTTCACTAGGCTACACAATCATGGTAAAGACTGCTGATCTGACAGTTGTCCAGAAGACAATCATTGGCACTCTTCACAAGGAGGGTAAGCCACAACATTAATTGCCAAAGAAGCTGGCTGTTCACAGAGTGCTGTATCCAAGCATGTTAACAGAAAGTTGAGGAAAAAGATCCACAACCAACTGAGAGAACCGCAGCTTTGAGAGGCTTATCAAGCAAAATCGATTCAAGAATTTGGGTGAACTTCACAAGGAATGGACTGAGGCTGGGGTCAAGGCATCAACAGCCACCACACACAGACATGTCAAGGAATTTGGCTACAGTTGTTGTATTCCTCTTGTTAAGCCACTCCTGAACCACAGACAACATCAGAGGCGTCTTACCTGGGCTAAGGAGAAGACGAAATGGACTGTTGCCCAGTGGTCCAAAGTCTTCTTTTCAGATGAGAGCAAGTTTTGTATTTCATTTGGTCCTAGAGTCTGGAGGAAGGGTGGAGAAGCTCATAGCCCAAGTTGCTTGAAGTCCAGTGTTAAGTTTCCGCAGTCTGTGATGATTTAGGGTGCAATGTCATCTGCTGGTGTTGGTCCACTGTGTTTTTTGAAAACCAAAGTCACTGTACCCGTTTACCAAGATATTTTAGAGCACTTCATGCTTCCTCTTGCTGACTAGCTTTTTAAAGATGCTGATTTCATTTTCCAGCAGGATTTGGCACCTGCCCACTCTGCCAAAAGCACCAAAAGTTGGTTAAATGACCATGGTGTTGGTGTGCTTGACTGGCCAGCAAACTTACCAGACCTGAACCCCATAGAGAATCTATGGGGTATTGTCAAGAGGAAAATGAGAAACAAGAGACTTATTGGTCTTATGATGTATTCTAATTTGTTGAGATAGTGAATTGGTGGGTTTTTGTTAAATGTGAGCAAAATCATTACAAATAAAGGAGCCAAAGACTTGAAGTACTTCAGTCTGTGTGCATTGAATTTAATTAATACACAAGTTTCACAATTTGAGTTATGAGAATTTGATTACTGAAATAAATTAACTTTTCCACGACATTTTAATTTATTAAGATGCACCTGTACATGCATTCTGTTGTTACTTGTCTGGTGAATCCACTTGTTGACCACTTCCCTGTTTATGTCAGTATAAACATGCTGTTTGTAACCCATTTTACGTTAGCAATCTGATGATAGAGCTTTACTGTATTATATTACAGATAGAAAAGCACACCCGTTGGGACACTCGAGGTGCAACTGCACCAGATGTCGGCGCACTGCTCACAAGGCTATTGTTGGCCCCAACAATTTTGTTTTTGACAACTGTGATAGTTGTCATTTTTCTGCGCCTCCATTAGCCTCTTTGCATTTACAACTCAAGTGATTCCCTTAATCCTTTAACTGTCACCGTCCCCTCTGTGGAACGCCTAAGTTTACTTCACTATATTACAAATAAATCCTAATCTAATCATGGCAAACTATACATCGTTGGAAAGGTCTAAGACTCCTAAATAGATATTTTACCATATTTTTGTTACAAATTATGTAGGAAAAGTAATAGATTAATATATGTCAAGAGTGCAACTTAAAAAAATCCACATAATAACATGATTTTTGACCTTTGTCACAAAAGACTTTCTTCACGTTTTAGAAATCATAAGAAATGATATATCACTTCAAAACTTGAAATCTCAAAATTCATCCTTTGAAAGGCATTTTAAAATCAGACATTGCGTCACCATGGAAAATGTACATTAAAATCATATTACAAAATGTTTTCATTCATGAATTATAAAAATTTAAGTCTGGATAGTACATTTTATGCCTGTGTTCAAAAATGGGAGTGACAGTTAAAGGGTTAAAAAAGTTTTGTGCTCCCATGAGTGAAGAAAAGAAGAAAATGAAAGTCATTTTAGAGGCGCAATCTTTGCATTCTGATGAAAGATTGCAAAGACAAAATAATAAATTGTTCAAAATAACACCAGGAGTGTGTATTTACAAAGTAAACAAGATTTTATGTTGACCTTAAGCGCACTAAGATGGTGAAAATCGGTCTCGTCCACACTGGCTGGATTACTCAATGGCTGCGTTTCTTTCATCCAGGCCCTTCTGAGCACTGGTGTGACTTTCGCTAAGCTCTCACCCCAACTTGCGATAGACAAAGAGACAGAGCAGTAGATTAGAGAAGGGTTCTGCTCTCGTCTGACGGGTTTAAGACACAAAGGTACGCTGGGCCTGTGATTCCAGCTTTCCCTGCAGGAACTCTCTCCACACTCTGTCAAACTCAAAGCTAGCTGCGTTCAGGTAACACAAGTTTGTGTGAGAGTTTGCAACAGCGTAAACCAAACAAAACATGAAACACCGCTCCAGCTCCGTTTCATCTGCGCAAGACTCCCGGGCTGTTTGGGAGGAAGAAAGGAAGTTATTTTTCTCCGCTTTTTTCGCGTGAAAGACTTTCCTTTGACAGATTGGGTAGGAAAATGAAGAGATGATTGTTTTAGAGGAATGTTGTTGGTTCAATAGCAACATTAGTGTAGCCTGTTCAAACCGTGCGCTTGCAGATAAACGCACACTCCCTTTTAAAAGTTTGCACAACTTGGGCCTGATAAGCAAACATCCTTTTCAGTGTGTTCATTGGTGTGCCTCAATGAAAAGTATTTCCGCGTTGCAGCATTGTAAAACCTGGGAAAAAGTTAAAGCTGTTTGAGCACAAAAAATGGAGGCCTGTTTCTCTCCCCTGTACTGGCTTTCATCATTCGCCACGTTTTTTTCGGTAAATAAGACGTCGTCTTTGTAACCCCTCTTCCCCGTTTACGATAAGACTTAAACAGAGGTCTATGTTCCTACATCCTTACAAACACGCGTGCTCACACACTCCGATACTATTGTTACCGTGGCTATAATTGCTAAGAGACAATTGCGGCTGTCTGCAGGGCTTTGTTGTCAGTTGGGTGCCATGCCAACCACAGCAGGAGAACTGTCTTCATGTTATCTGCCTTGATATAGGAATTAGCAAATTATGCAGAGAATTCATTTCAATACATTTGGCCAAATGAACAGCTTATGTGAGCAGGCCCATAGCCTACAGACTATTTTCTGTGCTGAGAATGGATTTAAATCTGGTAAAATATTTAATAGTAATAGTACCACACTATTATTGATAGCTAAGTCACTTTATATATTTCACTTGATGAGTTACTTGATATTTATTACAAAATGGATAGTTATGGACTTCTGGTTGGTTAATATTCCAGTACTCCAGTATGGCTAAAATCCACAATATACTATCAGTTATGATGTGAAAAGTTTCTCACCACCTTCTATCACCTGGAATTGCCTGGTGGTCTCCCATCCAAGTGTTTACCAAACCAAACCTTGCTTAGCTTCTGAGACCAGATGAGATTTGGGATGCCAGTGGTTGAAAACACCATCCTCTAGCAAGGATTCCATTACCATATAAGTTTGGGCTGATTTTATACATTTGTTTTTCTTTTTTTTTTCTTTTATTATTATTAACTTGTATGTAGATTACCTTTATCCTAATCTAAGACTAACTTCAAGGGATAGTTTATCCAAAAATGAAAATTTGCTGTTAATTTTCTCGCCCTCAGGCCATCCAAAATAGGTGATTTTTTTTTTTCTTAACTAAAACAAGATTTTTAGATGCAATCCGTGGTCCTTGGTGATTAATAAAATGTGAGTCGGTGGCTACCAGTTTTTGAGAAAAAAAAAAAAAAAGCATATCAAGAAACACCTGAGAATACGTTAAAGAAATAGTTAGCTAAAAATGAAAATTCTGTCATTAATTACTCACCCTCATGTCGTTCTAAACCCGTGAGATATTTGTTCATCCTCAAAACACAATTTTTTTTATCAAAACCGAGAGCTTTCTGACATGTTCAAGGCCCAGAAAGGTAGTAAGGACATCGTTAAAATAATCAGTGGCTCAACTGTAATGTTATGAAGCAACAAGAATATTTTTTGTGCGTCCATCTCTCTTAGTTTCGTTAGTCTTTCCTAAGCAAGGCTGGGCAAAAAAATTTAAGTCATCCTCTCAAAATCTAAAAAGAAGGCTCAGCGGATCCAGGTTTTACATGAAGACTGACACAGAAAAGAATAAATTGTTGAATAAAGTCATTATTGTTTGTTTTCTTTGCACACAAAATGTATTCTCATGGCTTGAACCATTGATGTCACATGGACTATTTTATCGATGCCCTTTCTGAAACTGTCAGTTATATTGCTGTCTTTGCAAGGTCAGAAAGCTCTTTAAGATTTCATCAAAAATATCTTAATTTGTGTTCTAAAGATTAATGAAAGTCTTACAGTTTTGGAACGACATAAGAGTAATTAATGACAGAATTTTCTTTTAAGGGTAAACTATTTCTTTAAGGTCTTATGAAGCGAAACAGTCAGTCTGTGCAAGATACTAAACATTATTTACAACATTTTTACCTGTGATCCATAGCCTCAGGCAAGTGGTCTGGAGTGATGTCTGGTTCGCAAACAAATCATGCTTTTGAACCATTTTTTATTCAGTCCAGTTTGGCTTTGAGGCTCGAACAGCACAGATCTACAAATTACTCAACCAGAACTCACTTTCGAACATGCCTGCCACTACTGGCGCATATGATATTATGATGGTGGTCTTTGCCAACTACGGTTGGGGTATCAAGAACTGGTTCCATTTTAGAACCGGTTCCACATTTCTAATAACCGGGTATTCGATAAGACGTGCATTTCGGTTCCGCTTAACGATTCCTGCGTTCAGATTTGAATATGATTGAAAAGTTTAAAATCAAATGTTTTAAGCGCAGGAAAGGAAAGAAGTTGCACATTGTTTGTGCAGTGCTCACATCTGAAGCGTGAGCACAGTGAACAATGGTCCTGGTACTCCTTCCGGCCTGTGTCCGTTCTTAAACCGTTCCATGCATTTCCACTGCAGAAAAGGTCGTTCCGGGCCGGATCTGACTTCTCTTTCACTTTTACTGGCCAATATGCACAAAAATACGTCAGTATATCATCATAAACACAGCCGGTTTTTGTGGAAAAGTGAAAGTAAACGGATGAGAAAGAAAACGCATACGTAACAGTATTTTTAGATCCGCGTACGTTCGGTGTTAAAGAGACAGCATCCTAATAAACGTGCTGCTTGTCGTTAATGTTAATCCAAGAACAAAAAATCATTCACTAATCTTGACTGAATTTTCATAACTCTAATGAGGATTAATCTATATTTTATTTGTGAAAAGACAACTGAAAACCATTTGTAAAGTTTTAATTTAAGTTTCTGTACCTGTAAATTGTTAAGTTTTATTTATTTATGGTGTTGCTTATTTATTTGCTTGTCCCTAATTTAGTACTGACTGTTTAATTGTCTTTAACAATTTAATGTTTGAAATTTATATTAGTCTAGTTGTTTTTGCTGTGGTATTTTTTGTTAAATCCATAGTCAAAAGATCCTCTTAGGCCCAAGTGTTCTGTAGGCTGCAGATTTTTGCTCATGTTATTCAGCTGCAACAAAAAGCTTTGTAAAAATACAGAACAAAAATGTTTGACCTAATTTTTTATTGACTTTTTTTTATGTTATTGGAATCAAAACTAAGAACCGTTACGAATCGGAATCGATAAGCAGAATTGGAATCGGAACTAGAATAGATGAAATTGAAACGATACCCAACCCTATTGCCAACTCATTCAGCGCTCCAACAGTATAATGAACTGAGGAAACAGTTCCGACTCAAGCGCATCTGTGAACTAAGCATTTAATGAAGGGGTGAAATTAAAGTTTTTGTGGTTTCTCATTGTTTGAGAAACGTGAGTTGATGAAGACTAGTTTATTCATTTTATATGCTTAAGACATGTAAAACATCCACATTTTACATAATTTTTGGGTGCTTTAATAATTGTGTATATGTTATGTCATTACAGTATTATGTAAACTAACTAGTGAATCAGTTATCTGAACCAGAAACGAACTGTCCAAAAAAAAAAAAAAAAACAGTTTGTGGAAAAGAATTGGACTGTCATTGCACAACATGCCTAACAAGCCATGTATTAACAAAATTCAGCAAGGGTTCTGCTCACTCCGAAATTACTATTAAACCATGATAGACTGCACAGGAAATGTGCAGCTTGTGTACTGTGTGTATTGCATGTTGTTTGGTTGTTTTTAAAATACAAAAGGTGGTCTGAGGTGTGAACATCAGACTTCTCCTGTTTTTACCCTTGGCTTTGTGTAGTGTTACTCATAGGGTGTCCGTTTCTGGCCAGTGGCTATGAGAGCTGAGCTGTGGGTGTTGAGGTAATGTCAGCGAGATTTTTTTGTTCGTGCTGTTAGATGCCACACTATCTTCTTTTTGTGAGGACAGTCGCCCAAGGCTTGTTTGTTGGGTCGTCATTTGAAATTCATCCTTCGCTTCAGATGTGAGGGATCTTCAGAGCCTTGAGCGATGTTTTATCTCTGAGTGTGTGGCGAGTCTTCTGTCTTGTTCTCTTAGATGTGACTGCACGTCCGCCCACTTGGTCTTATTTTGTTTGAATTGTCAGTCAGCAACATGTGTCATTTATCAGTGTTTGTGGAGAATGAAATCGTCTGTGAAAGAGTGAAAGCCAGCATTTTGCCTTAATGATGCTCGTAGTTTAGATCCATATGGTGCTTTTGCTGTTAACAGATTAGCATACTTTCTCTCAGTTATATATCACACACGCAGAGCATTATGGTTTACCACAGTTATTGATTTTACTCTGTTAAGGGTCTCATTTTTCTCCCTTCACATAAGGTTCGCATGTGTATCTCTGAGAGGTTTTATAAGGCTTTATTTTTGTTCTGTAACAGTAATTTTTTAGTAAATGTAAAATGATCTGAATATGCAGATGTGCCATTTTGACAAGCAAGCACTTTGATAAGGTTTGATTAATAATAATTAACATATTAACCTTACAGTAATTGTCTGCCACACTGAGAGACATTATTCATGTTTGAGTGTACATGGCTTTTAAGCCTTGTTCATGCCGCTAGCAAGTTGGTTGTTACTGGTTGGTCGCTAGTAGATGTTATTAGTTCTGGTTGCCAAAGTATCAGTTATGTACATTCCTGGACATGCCCACAGCTAGTCACAAACTTGCTAATGCTCATAGTACCGGAAGTAGTGAAGGTAAGAATGAATAAATTCTGTGATTTGTTTCTTTCAAATAGTTTGTTTCAATGAACAGTTTAAAAACCTTTCAAGAACAGGTTTTTGTATGTTTTAGTAATATGTTATTTATGAAAGGTAACTATCAGCTTAATGATTAGTCCTTGGCCCAAACAGAATATATTCATGGTTCTTGGCTCACTGAGTCAGACTGTGTGTGATTCGTGAATGAATCATTCAGGCAGATGATGGCTGCATCTAAACATTTTCTACTTTATGTTATTAATAATGACAGCATGAATGCAGTATGTTGAGTTTCTTATTCAGAAGAAGTACCTACTCAGAGAATAGGCGATTTTAGATACAGCCTTTTTGAATTTTATCAACCAATTTATTGAAAAGATTTTACTCATAACAGTTTGTTCACAAATCAGAAATCATTAGCCAGACGTCACCTGAATGAATACATTTAGGTCAGTTTGACTTTGGCTTTACTGTGTGTGTCTACAGGTTTATATGGTTTATGAGGACACCAATGTATATAATGACATACTGTAGGTATTACAACTAGGGATGCTTCGATCCGCCTTTTTTGCCGCCGATACCGATTCCGATACCTAGGGTTCGATATTGGCCGATACCGATATCGATCCGATACTAGTGAAGTTTTGTTTTTTTTTCCATTTAAATGAATGTAGAATTTATATATCTCTGTGTGTGGTACTGATAATCATTCTTTCACAATCCACTAAATACAGACTACTTCATTATAAAGAAAAATAAAATAATAAATATGAAAAAATATATGTATATTCAAAATCGATGACAAAAAATATATCATAAACTGTTCAGCAGCAAAAGTTATTCTAGAAAAATTAATGCACAGTAATTTTAGAAATCCAAACATTTTGTGAAAAGCAAACAAACAAAAAAAATTGTGGGAAACAAATAAAAGTGTTGCGCTAAATCTGGTAAAATATTACACATTGCTATTTGTATTATAATTATAAAATATACATACATATACATTTTTTTTTATTTATTTATTTTTTCAGAAATACTGCATTGTGTATTTACATTTTTCTGCTAAATAAATTCTGGTAAATATTCCTTAAAAATAATGTTTTAATAATACTTTTATTATTAGCAGTAGTAATATCATTACATTAAGTAATATATTTCTGTCATAGATTTTGTAATGAAGCCAAACTTTTTTTTTAAAGGGTTGCTGTGAAGACCAGTTTGTATATAATATAACGGTAGGGTTTTTTTTTCCAAAAGACTTTGTAAAATGCTCATGAAGTGACTCTCAGAGCACTTCTAGAGATTATGTTTATATGTTCATGTGTTCATATTGAGGCGGCAGAGGCTGAAAATACAGCGAGTGTCGCGCACGCTTCAATATGTGTGTAGTAAACAAAACTTTGCGTCTGCACATTCACACACAGACACACAGAACATGCAGGAATCATATTTAAATAGTATTTTTGCAGCTTAATATTCACAGACACTAGTCCATATCGCATTTTGATTTAAGTGTACTGACCTACTTTTGATTTATTCATCAAAAATTTGTCAAATATAATGACATTCCGTGTTACACAGTAAATTCTATTTTTTATGACTGGATTGTGCAATTCTGTCCATATTTATCACATTGTGGAAATCATAGCGCTTTAATTTAGGAATAGGATTAGGGTAAGGCAATAGAAAATACAGTTTGTACAGTATAAAAACCATTACACATACAGAGAGTCCCCCAATGTTTGTTCATGTGGTTTTGACATTCATTTTGAAATTCCAGAATATTCTCATTATGTGTGCAGCATGTTAGCACTTGTTTCTTTGAGTGACTGCTCAAATGCATCTCTCACACTACACACCCTTCAATAACACTTCTTCATTTTGCACACTGTCTCCACACATGTCTTGCTCACCTCTTGGAAGTGCTTTGCCAACCTAGACATCATTTCATAAGAATGTCATAGACAAAATGCACTTATGATGCCCAGTAATGCAGAAGAAGCAGGCAAATCTAAACAGACCTAGAATATGTGTGTCTCTATGCTCACCAAAATAGAGACATCAGCTCTGTCTAAAAATATGAGCACTCATATTAGTACCAATTAACTTGTGCACTGTGGTTTATGGTTCATAAATTCAGTAAACAGGGCTTTCAAAACATCTTTATTACACCACGATGCCAAAAAGTAGCTCAATGGCTGTCTCCAATGGGAAATATTCGTTACATTTACGACATGCACATGACAGTTTTACATCACAATCATCTGCTGATGATGTCATCACCCAGCAGATCATAATAGTGCAACAGCTGGGTTCCGGAAGTAAAAACTCTATTTATGTTCTCAATACAGAAAATGATTTTTAACAATAATGTATAAACTTTTATAAACAGATACTGTGAATGACGTTAGTCAATGGTATATGCTTTTGTAGAAGCCATCTGTTTTTAAAATAATCATGCTTAAAGGGTTGGTTTAGAAAATTAAGAAATTAAGGTTTTTGAGGAAAAAAATAAGAAATTAAGGTTTTTAAGGAAAACATTCTAGGATTTTTCTCTATATAGTGGACTTCAATGGGAGCCATTGGGTTGAAGGTCTAAATTGCAGTTTCATTGAAGCTGCAATTTGGACCTTCAACCCAATGGCTCCCATGGGGGTAAGTAAATTATCAAAAATGTTTAATTCTGGAGTGAACTAGGGATGCAGCAATACAGTTAGACCATGGTTCAGTTCTGATAACAATTTTGAGTTATTATATCAGAATTCCGAGAAAGAAAGTCAGAAATTTGAGATATAAACTCACAATTTTGAGTTACAAAGATGGAATTCCAAGAAAGAACGTCAGAATTGTGAGTTATAAAGTCGGAATTCTGAGAAAGTCAGAAATGCGAGATATAAACTCAATTTTGAGTTATAAAGTCGGAATTCCGAGAAAGTCAGAAATCCGAGATATAAACTCACAATTTTGAGTTATAAGGTCAGAATTCTGAGAAATGAAGTCAGAAATGCAAGATATAAACTCAAAATTTTGAATTACAAAGTCAGAATTCTGAGAAATAAAGTCAGAATTTTGAATTATAATATCGGAATTCCAAGAAAGATAGTCAGAAATGCAAGATATGGTCTCACAATTTTTTGAGTTACAAAGTCAAGTAAGTCAGAAAGTAAGTCAGAAATCTGAGATATAAATTCTCAATTTTGAGTTACCAGGTCGGATTTCTGAGAAATAAAATCAGAATTGCAAGATATAAACTCTCAGTTCTGACTTTTTTCTCGCAATTGTGAAGTTTGTATCTCACAATTCGGTTTTTTTTTTTTTTTTTTTTTTTCCAGAGTTGTGAGATGTACACTTGCAAATGTGAGTTATAAAGTCAAATTCTGAGGGGAAAAAAAGACTGATATGTTCTGAGAATTGTGACTTTATATCTCACAATTCTGACTTAATAACTCGCAATTTTGAGAAAAAGTCACAATTGAGAGATAAGAAGTTGTAATTACCTTTTCTATTTTTTATTCATTGGCAGAAACAGGCTTCCATAGTTTGGCTTGGTTCATGGCTTATAATGTTTTAACAAATACATTTTTAATATCCCTATGGAAAAAATTAAGGTGAAAAATACTTTTTATACCTGCAGAGTTGACTATTTATACCTGAGCTGGTCCCACAACTAGTGGACAGTGCTAAATACATGTAAACAAGGATCTTTTTGTGATCTGAACAGTCAGTCACATTTAAAGTCAGTTGAAAATTCATAATGAAGTATTCATTTTATGATTTGGAGGTAAAATATGTGGAGGATGGGGTTTGGGACCCCCAAGAGCCCTGACACAATTCGAACACTCCCTATTATTAATCGTAAAAATGTTTCACACTCATTATATCTCTGTTTTTTCTCTCTGTGATTGGTGAGGTGAAACTGGGGTCAGTGTGTTACTCATCAGACTGCAGGAAATGACCCACTTCCTCTGACTCTGGATCAGTGGGGTCTAGTACAGCTGAGTCAGATCACTCACCAGCACCATACAGGCCCGTTTTGTGCTGCTACTGTAGATCCTGACAGAAATATCAAATACAGAGTGAAATATGTAGTGATTTAGTAAACATTTGTAGTCCACCCTGCTCTGGCACATTCATAGACAAGTAAACATCTCTCCTGTGTGCATTTTCTACACTCCAGCAGCTCCGCAGGACCAAAGGCCAGGCTGAAACATCTGTTTTACAAATACAGCTTCGCAAACAATGTAACATGTCTGTTTGCAGATAAACAAATAACGCTGTCAAACCATCTGGAGGTTTCCTCCAAATGTGAAATGACCGTTTCCTACATTCAACTGTCAGAATCGGATTGTGTAACATGCTGAAGTGTGTACAGATACGCAAAGGGTCGAGGCCGTGGCTGTCAGCTAGCCGTCAGCCCCGAGTGACGATTCCCCCTTCGATGTCAAGAGGAGGCCCTGGAGGGTGTGTTGCGCTCACCATGTACAAAATCATACGACGACCCCCTCTCTCCCTCCCACATGAGACAGCTCGCCGTGCCTGGCAGGCCTTTAAGGAGCCCCCTTTAAAGACTCCCAGAGGGAAAGGCCATCAAAACAATTTGGAGGAACCGCGAGCACACTGTCATCCGTGAGACCCTCAGACAGAATATCTCAATGGAGTACTCATGGTCTTGAATAGAAAAGGCTGGGGTATTAATATTAAACAGGGGTCTCTAATAGAATCCTGACCAACAGCAGGACGGGGAAGGGGATTTGGGCCAAATATGCAAAACTAGGATAAATAGAGTATTTGCATACACATGTAGATGGTAAGAGGCAGTGGAGCCACTTAACATGCGCTTATTAGCTGTGTGTGCATGCATGTGTGTATTTGAAAGTGTGTGAGTGGCAGGCAGCTTAACCATAAACAATAATTCAAGCTATTTTTAGGATTATTGTTCATAAATGTAACAATTAAAGTTTTTTTTTTTTTTTAACCTGTGGTAAATATATGTTTAAACTACAGTTCAGAAGTTTAATGTTTGTGAAAGAAGTCTCTCATCACATGCACCAAAGCTGCATTTCTATCACGACTTCAGATTCTTGGAATTGAAGTATGGTAATGGATATGACAATGTTAATGTA
Source organism: Labeo rohita (assembly GCF_022985175.1). Lineage (NCBI taxonomy): Eukaryota > Metazoa > Chordata > Actinopteri > Cypriniformes > Cyprinidae > Labeo > Labeo rohita. The sequence continues at coordinate 27,898,866 of NC_066879.1, read as the reverse complement.
TTTGGTCTTGGCGGAATAGAACTGCTATGCTGCTGCTGTTGATGTAGATTATTGCTGCTGCTGCAGCTACTGCCAATACATATGATATGATGCTGTGAGTATTTAAGACATACTGCTGCTGCACAGATTGCATATATAATAACTGGTAGCAGATTTATACAGGTGGAGCTGGGGAGGTGGAGGGTTTCAGACAAACTCTGAAAGTGTGCTACGAAATGCTGTAGTGAATACTAACTGGCCATTTAAATGTAAAGCAGCAAGCTCATTGGCTGCGTATGCAAGATGAACCAATCAGTTTGTGCCAAGTAGTTTAACACTGTGAATAATATCATTTTGCATTAATGACCCATCAGCCTGCGCCATCATGACAGTTTCATGACAGAACTTGGCATTTATTTGATCAAAAATACAGAAAAAAAGTAATATTATGAAATATTATTACAGTTGGAAATCTTTTTTTTTTTTTGGATATTTTAAAATGTAATCTATTCCTGTGATAGCAAAGCTGAATTATTCACTTTAGTGTCACATGATCCTTCATAAATAATTATCGGAGTTTGATATTTTTGTGGAAACCGTGATTTCTTTAAAGAATCGACAGCTCACTGTAAAAAGATTGCTGCGATTAGTTGTCACAAATTAAAATTCAGTAAAATAGAACAACATTAGAATAAATAATAATGTGTTATTTTAATTTAAAACAGTAAGTGTTGATTTTTAGTGTTCAAAAAACTTTTATCTGAAATAATCTCTTCTACTCTTTTTTCTCTTTTTACTGTCCAATTACATGCATCCTTGCTGAATAAAAAAGTATTGTTTTTTTCCCCAAAATAAATAAATTGATTAATTTATTACAATATAATATATATAAAGTATAATAAAAAAAAATACTCATCCCAAATCCTCTTGTGAGTCGTAGTCTATAGGCCGAAAACTAAATAAATACATAAAAATAAATAAATATATATAATATAATAAATAAATAAATATACAAATAAATATATAATTCTATAAAATAAAATATAAAAAATTACTCATCCCAAACTAGTAGTGTATAGGCCTAGATATATTTTTTTTATAAATTAACAAACACATGAGACTGGAGATGTATAAAAACAAATGACTCCATTTCAATTCTGTGTTTTGTGTGTGCTTATTTCTTTATTATAATTGACAGAAAAAGACAGACAAGCAGAAAGAGATGGGAGAATCAGTTTTCTATTGATGTCGGGTTACCAGGTGTGTGTATATGTGAAACCAACATCCACCACCACATAAAAGGCAACATTTTAATAGCTGGAGAATTAGAGTTGGCACATCAAATCAAGCTTATATTTAAACCACACAAGAGAGATCGTTAACGGATGCCAAGTAGTGCATATTGTGTCTATACAGGTGTATTTACAGCCAGTTCACTACACTAGTGTGATTGTTTTGAGAGGAAAGAGCTTGTGTTGAAGGAATAACAAAAGTGAATAGCTTATTATAACCTGTTATTTTAGCTGGATCTAAACATAAAGATATTTATTTAGATAAGATTATTTTATTGATATTGTTTGTTGATTTTTTTTTTATGTGTCTCTAAAGCACTGCTGTAATTCACAAGTTACTTTTCACTATCGTCTTAAAAAGTTTCTTTTGGCAATGATAATCTCATGTCTCAAGTTTTAGGTATTAACTTACTATTATGCTTGAAGTAGTTCAGCTGAAACACGCATATTCACACATGCACACACATTCAAACACGAAGGCTTCTGAACACTACCAAGTATAATAACTCTGTTTGCCTTAAAGCAAAAGTTCCTTTTGTCTGTCTAAGCTCTTAGCATCTACCTGCCCACTTAGCTACAGATAGTCATATCATAAAGCCTTAAGCACAATCTCAGAGGACAGACCATATTAATGCAATCCCACTTCTCTAGCCACAGGAAGTCTTATTCTGTATGTAGATAGGGGGATTTAAGCTCTCATTGCAGTGTTCTACATAATGCCGTTGCTCACTTGGGAAGTTGTGTTTTGCTCGATTTGACTTTAAGTAGTCCTCACTTGCAGATAAGGAAATGGCGTGTGTATTCGGATTGGACAACTTTTTTCAGACAATTGTGAGGAGTTGTTGTCACCTTGTGTCCCTTGTGGGTTGAAGATGAACAGGGGTCATAAATGCTCTTGAAATGAAAAACGTTGGGGGAAAGATGCCTAAAAATCCAAAAAATGAAATTGAAAATAATTGTGTATAATGATATATTGTATAATTTATAAAATATGATAACTTGATTGGTTTGTGCTACTCTCTATACCGTAATTAGATTTATTCCTAAATGAAAAAGCATGTATCTTGCTATAGCACTTTCCACAGGTCGAGTATTTTGCACAGGACTGTCAATTTATGCTGTGTTGAACCACTGGAATTGTTAGCAGCAAAATATTCGCTTGTGGCCTCTTCATATTCTCTCTCAAATGGATTCTGTGCCTCCTCAACCCCTCGATTACAAAAGGGTTAACAGCGCTGCTTTTGTAATAGGTTGTGTTTGTATATAATCTTGTTTTGTCATGGGCGTAAATAGGCAGTTTATTTAACAAGTCAAATGGGAGGAACAGCAGCAATTGTTTTTTTCCTCTTTTTTTTATTCCTCTTTGTCCCATTCTTCTCGCTAGTCAAACGTTTAAAGCAGAAAATAATAATGGCAATAATAAACAGGACTGGAGATAACGCTGGCGCAATCGTCTGAGACGTCCCAGCACTAGCGTGCGGCTTTGTTGCGCTTAGCCACGCGGTGCGAGAGGAGGGGAGCTGTGGGCGGCAGTTATTTTACATGATATTAAACACTTAAAAGCGGCCAGCCATCGAGAAGCGCGAAAGTCACCTGAGTTAAAGGAGCGTCTATGAGAGAGAGAGAGAACATAGGGAGGACTAAAATTGTAAATATGCTAGGGTAAAGGGATGCTAAAGTTATCTGGCTAAGCGCTGTCAGGCCGCCCATTGTTCGGCGAGGTGATAAAAGGCAATTTCCCGCTTTTTCCTCGCCACCGCACGCGCAGCGCTTAATTTGAGGGCCATTTTCTGTGACAGTGTTGACAGTTTAAACATATCTCCCCCTTTTTTCTCCCGGGCTTTGTTGTCTTTTCCCTGCAAAGCTGCTTGTTGTATTCACGCTGCTGTTTATTAGTCTATAACCCTCTTGTATCGCATGTTCCTCTCAAGGCTGTAACAATGCTTGCCATGGGGCCTTTAATACCTGTCAGCTCCTGCCAATGGGAGCCCATTTTGTTTCATATTCAAATTCCCTGTTGGGAAGATTTGTTTTTCTCTTCTGCTTCCTTAATCTTCTTTCCCGCAACAGAGCTGCGCCTCAATTTGAGGTGACACAGAAAATATGGCTTATCATCGCACTGTGAAAGCGATCCCATTAGGTTGCTACAGCTTTCAAGTGAGCATGTAAATAGTGAGCGGGGATCAGGGGAGAGTAATTGACATAGATGCTCTCATTCAGAGCAGGGCTTCCCCTTGTAATGCCTTTTCGCTGGAGCAAATAAACTCCGCTCCCGCTGCTGTCACCCGTGCCATGCGCTTTTCTATGGACTGGAGCTTTATGGCAGAGTTTTTATCCAGAGAGTCTCAAATGTGCATTTGCTGCTGCTAGTTACAACTGCCGTTGTTGTCCTGAGAGCAATCTTGTCAGTTAATTAGACTGCCGTGTTAATTTCCAGTGATTAATGTTCACTTTATTTTCTACCAACCAGATGCTTGAACTGTGTTGCAGCTAAATCCAATATTTTATATTTCAGCTGAGGTTTTCAAAAAAAGTGGCAAGTGTCAATATTAGGCAAAAGGTAAATGATACAGTTAATATTTCACTCAGTCTGTAGATATGAAAGTACGTGACTTCTGTAGTTTTGTATACAGTACCGTCAGTGTTGGAATGGTTACTTTGGAAATGTAATAAGTTACAGTAATAATATACCGAATATACGAAAATACGGTATTCATGGATTTCATTGGATGGACAGACAAAGATTTTTTCCCTGTGGTCGTTACTGCATCATCAGAGAAAAAAAGATGCACCGCTTGAGTGCCCTTAAATTGTAACCGGATGGTTTTTGCTCCATACACGCGATCAGCTTTTAAATTTATTTTAGCTGATCTCTACTCCAGAACTGCACACAAACTAGATTATTATAATTTCCCAAAATGTAATTTGTGTGGAAATATTGCTAAGTCTGTAAACGCCCATTAACAGGCTAGAGATGCTGAACACAGACACAGAGAAACAAGATCACTGTTTACAATGCTCGAAATATAGGAAGAAAAATATAAATATTGAATTGGGGGCAGGGGGTTAATATGAATAAATATCTGAAGGGAACTCTCTTCAGAAAACTTTAGATGGCATTTTCTTTTTCGCCTACCTCCGTGTTCATAAACGGAGCGCAGAGCAGAGCAGAGCAGCTTTGTTTACAGCGGTAACCAAAGAAACGCTAAATTGAGGCTATATGTGCCATCTGCTGTCAGAGAGTGAATTTGCATGTTCTTTCAGTCCATTTGCTGTTTTTCTTTTGTGCAGGTGTCTTATGTAGCATAATTTCACACATCAAAAGTCAGACCATTCTATTTTTGCCTTATATCTTGAAATCATGTGTTTTTTTTTCCAGTTATATAAGGTTAAAATACACATTTTGCCTGTAATTTAACTAGGGTCTACTAAAATGTGATTCCAATTATTTTTTCCTCATATTGTGATATAATATCAATATCATCTGGATAGTGGAAATTATCGTGATATGAATATATCGCCCACCCGTATGGATGTTGGTAGGTTTACGTATATCGCACCCACCGCACTAGCCATTAATATTAATCATAGGAGACATAGGGGTGTATCTTTGCAGAAGCACTGTGGAGAGCCACTTCTGGGATGCTTCTGATATGTGCCGTGGCGCACCTGGCATAAACATAAGCATTGACTAGAGTGGCCGCGATCAGCTCCGGTGGCCGTGTGTGTGCTAGCAAGGCGCCTCAGACTTGTGAAGTGTAAATAAGGGGTTATTCAAGCATTAATGGCGAGGAAAGCCCGTTATTCAAGCATTGTGTAGTCGATGCTTGTGTACGCAGCCACGTATGAGGTGTTTTGTTGTTGCTGTACTTTTATGGTCTTTTTGCGATATATGGGTGGTTTTGCGTAATTGATGTGTTTCCATTAGGTGTATTTTCAATGCGCAATTTCATTCAGTGCATCTAATTACTGTCAGACTTGCAAAATCCGCCATCACTTGAATTAAGATTATAAAAATTATAAAAGCACAGCCACCAAAAAAAATAAGCACTTCTTTTTACTTTGAGATTGTTCTGAGGTTAAATAAAGGTTAAAATCATAAGATATAGTTTAATAGCTATGTGTCACAAATCCTGTCCATGATCTTCAGTCTGCTTGCCACCAGAGGTCGCCTTGCCTTTCTATTGACACTCACACTACACAGACTGTTGCACTACACCCTGGACTACATTTCCCATGCTCCACTTCACTGTTTATACACACAGCTGCAGCCAATCACACACACTATAAATAGAGGTCCTAACCACTGTTCAGGGCCGAGTATTGTATTGCGTTTCACCCTTGTGTTAGCTACATTACGGATTGTGTTACCTCTCCCAGTATTTCCTAGTTTCCTTAGTCTAGTTAAGTCTTGTATCTAGTCTAGTTATCCGAGTCTTGATCCTAGCCTGGTTTTCTCATCTTGTCTGATTTCTGCCCGTCCTGGATATATTGCCTAGGGATGCGCCAATCCGATATTCATATCGAGTATCGGCTCCGATACTGCCATTTTTGTCAGATCGGGTATCGGTCATAGAGTGTCAATCCAAATCTGATATTGTGCATATCATTCCATTCCACTGTTACCATAAAGCCGTATAAAAGTATTATAAAGCACAATACCGTTTTCGTGCACTATATTCCAAGTCTTCTGAAGCCATAGCTTAATGTGAGGTACATATGAATATTTCAGTACATTAAAGTTCACACAGACTCTTCTCTCCGCTGTGGCAGTCAGTCATTCATTCAGCCTTCAGACCCTGGTCGCGTTCAGTTACGACAGTCAGCTCGGTAAAGCTCTCTCCAGGATCATTCTGTGTTCCCATTATTATGCTTGATTTGTGGATAAATGTCTGTGATTTCGCTTAAAAGGACTTTATCATGCTGTGACTCCATGTTGCTTCAAGCACATCATTCGGCACACCGGATTTTATAATAATACAAATAGCAATGTGTAATATATTACCAGATTTAGTGCAACACTTTTATTTGTTCCCCACAAAATAATTTCTAAAATTAATGTGCACTGATTTTTCTAGAATATCTTTTGCTGCTGAATTATCCACTAACATAGTTTATGATATATTTTTGTCATAGATTATGAATATACATATATTTTTTCATATTTATTATTTTATGTTTCTGTATAATGAAGTAGTCTGTATTTAGTAGATTGTGAAAGAATGATTATCAGTTCCACACACAGAGATATATAAATTCTACATTTATTTAAATGAAAAAAAAAAAAAACCTTCACTGGTATTGGATCGGTCTCTGTACCGGCCAATATCGAACCCTAGGTATCGGAATCGATATTGGAGGCTAAAAAGGCAGATCGGAGCATCCTTAATATTGCCTGTTATGGATTAACCTTTTGTCTTGCCGTCTCGGACACTGTTTGCCCCTCATTTGAGCTATAGACTGTCAGTTTGGATTACCCGTTTGCCTCACCCTTTGGATCACGTTCGCCACCGACTGACCCTCGCCTGTCCCTGGATTACTCTTGTGTCTTGCCTGTACTGTACCTGTTTGCTCGATGTTCAATATATATATATATATATATATATATATATATATATATTTTTAAATGTATGCATGTATGTGTGTGTATTTATATATACACATAATAAATATACACAGCAAACACACATATAGTATGCAAACAAACTTTTAATTAGGATGTAATTAATTGTGATTAATCGTTTGACAGCCCTACTCAACACTGAGTACCGTTTTAAAGTTTAAAAAGTCTTTTATGCTCACCAAGAATTAATTTATTTAATAAAAAATACAGAAAAATCTGCAATATTGTGAAATATTCTTACAATTTAAAATAGCTATTGTCTATTTTAATATATTTTAAAATGTAGTTTATTTTTGTGATGACAAGGCTTAATTTAATGCATCCTTTAATTTGAAAAACATGTTGCTAGGCCTTTTCAAAATCCTTTAGGATACACTATAATTGGATCTGTGTGGTGTTTTTTTTTTCTTCTTCTTTTAATTTTATTAAAAACAAACTAAACTGGGGTCCTTGTAAATAAAAGTTTTAACTGCATAACTTTCCTGGTAATTGGGTCTAAGACACCACTTTGTGCTTATTTATCTAAAAACCATTTTTAAATCCATCTTTCTCTAAAAACTTAAACTGGTGCTCTTTCATACACAGCACTTTGACGTAATGTCCTCTCCACTGAAAAATACAACAAACTGCACCACAAAAAAGAGATGCCGACACGCAGTGTATTTGAAAGGTGTCAGGTTTCATTTCTTTGGTTAAGCCTCAAAGTAGATGAGCTGTGTGGCCTCATTTAAGACATTTGAGTCCAACTAACTTATTATTATAATCTATTGGCGCTACTCAAAGAGAACAGAAGCACCTGGATATATATTCTTCTTTCTATTATCTGCTCTAGCTCACTGCTTTATTTTGTTCTGAGGATTTTTGCTCTTTTTTTTAAAGATATATTTATTCATCTTTTGTCAGTGATCTCCGGTAGAAAGCAGGTGTATTGTTCCTGACTACTGATATTGAATTCATAATAAGTAAAGTTATAATAATAAGCTTTTTAAAGTATGATAGCATCTATCAGAACTGCAAGACACAAAAAGCAGGCTCACGTGTATAAAACTTCCCAGGAGTCAAATGAGATGTAACATATTGGCTCAGTGTGCATGAGACAGCCATAAGAGATCAGTATTAACAATTTCTATCTCTCTTCCTAATTATCTCTCTCAGGAGTGTTTGTTGTTGCACTTCAGGTGTCACATCTATTTTTGCTTTTTCCTTCTAACGAATGTTTACACAAGTAAATTAGCCAGTTGTTATTGCTAACTTAATAATGTTATACGAGTTCATCAGCGCACTGATGCAAACATCTCTGAATCTGGTGGGAATATTTATTCATCACCATGCAAAACTGCTACGGTACATTTAGGTGTAATTTTCATTCATGCAAAGGTAATTTGTTTCTATATTATAAATTAAT